>NW_027069714.1:552561-611459 GCF_002906115.3 Quercus suber
TCATCATCATCATTCATCATCATCACCACCACCATCGGCATGAATATCATCATCCTCTACATGTGTAGAATACTCATATTGAGATCCGGAACCATAACCTGTAAACTTGTGGTTGTTCGTTGGATATCCTCTTGCCAGACTGCATGCGGCTCCAACTGTATATACAACTCAATGTTAGTTACTTCAGCTATTCTCTCCAACTTGTCAAACATGATCTTTACATGTTTATCTGTTTCTATCGCCATATACTTGTAATTAATCCGATGCTTCAGAATTTCATTTGCATACGATAAGTAATTTGTATGTTGTGCACAGCAGGATTCTCACACAATGACAATCTTCTTCAATTCGTCAAGAGTCTTTAACCTACGATCAATTTGGGTATAATAGATCTTTAACCCGCCCTTCAAATGGCAATCCCTTGTTCGCATTGGCATTCTTAAGCAGACCACTGTGGTATAAGATTATATCAATTTCAGGCATTGTGAACCTGTTTAAGTCAAGTTACTATGTTAGTTAAATCACATAGTCGTAAAGTGGGGGAAAAAAAAGTAATGTGATCTTCAGGCAGAACATATTCAAGCCAGAATTTTCATAGGTAATTACTAGTTTTGAAAATATCTAGTGAAGCAACCCCAAAAAATAAAAGGTAAGGAAAAAATATATATATATATATATTAAAGAAACATAGAACAAGAGGAGAGACTTTACAAAGATGATGTAGCATTAACAAAACATATTAAATTCACAAAACCAAAGTATTCCATATCCTTAAGGCTTACATGTCATTACCAGATACCAAATTGTTTCCAAAATGACCAATTCTTATATTTTTATTTTTATTTTTATAATGATCAATTCCTTATACAGCCATGTATTGTATAGGTCAGTGCATTTTAAGAATTACTTTCAGGCGTTTGATTATGATATCCATTCATTACATTCATTCACTACCCATTTCATACCCAAAATAATGATGAACAAAGTCAAAAAAACTTGTAAGATCATGATAAAAATAGAAGCTAGAAATGATGAATAAAATTTTGATAACAAAATGGGCAAATAAATACTCAAAAAATTAACACTGACAAAACAAAGTTCTATAATTCACAATATTGAAAATTAACTAAGTTATGTCAACTATTTACAAAATAAATAGTCAAACTCTTTAACCCACACCCATAGACAACTAATACCCAACTACAATGACAATCAAATTATGCAAACCCATACCTGAGATATGAATTTGTTGAAAGGAAAGAGCAGTGAGAGAGGCAGTGTGGTGAGTGAGAGTGAGAGTGAGAGTGAGAGTGAGAGGCAATGTGGTGTGAGAGTAATGGGTGAGTGAGAGTTAGTGAGGCTGAGAGACTTAGTGAGGATGCTCTGTTTTTGGGTGGGAAGGCTGTGTAGTCCCTATCTATGAGCACTTGTGTTATACGGGCTAAGTGTTCCTTAAATTTTTTTACTGGCTCAACGTGTGATTTTTTTTTTTTTTTTTTTTTGCACAGTGGAACTCGAGTTCCTTGAAATTCTCACAGATAGGGACTACTCGCTCAACGTGTGATTTTTTTTTTTTTGCACAGTGGAACTCGAGTCTTTAAGACTTGAGATCCAGGTGTATCATTTCTCCAACTCAGCAGCACAAACAGGCCGAAAGCGAGTCTTTTAGACTCGATTTTTAATGTAGATCTCGAGTTTTAGAAACTCGAGATGCTACTTTTCAGTTTTCTTTCAAACCATGCCTAACTTACTACATACTTGCCCTACCCATAGCTAATCTGCCCATTCCCCCGAGTTTTAAACTGTGTTCACTAATGACAGTAGCTTGGCTAGGAGTAGGAGTGGCGCAAATTGATGTCCCAACTGAAATCGTATCCTTTTTAATGTGCCATGTATGTGGTGCAATTTCCATCGCCCACTCCAAATCTACATTTCAAAATAGATTTGTTTATATTAAAAAAAAAAGGAAAATATTATTACACATTAGGTTAAAATTGTAAAATTGTATTTCAGTAATGTGACAGTGGATAGTGAGGGTGTAATAATCATTACCAAAAATGAAAAAGCACACGGAAACAATAATTTTAACATGGTCTGGCCTGACGGTCCCTATGCCACAATGGAAATTCTTTGCTAGTTACATCTTTGATATTACAGAAGAAATTACACTTTACTACCCTAAACTATATCTCATATTACACATTGCACCTTAAACTTTTCAAATGAACGTTTTGCACCATAAACTATGACTCTTGTTACACTTTGCACCATACTGTTAAGTTTGCTGTTAACTTGGATGAAAATTCAAAGTTTATGGTGCAAAGTGTAATAAAAAATATAGTTTAGGGTGATAAAGTATAATTTATCTTTTATTTATAAAGCATTGAGAAGAGGGACAATTAAGTCTTTTCTTATGATGTCTTATTTTTCCATCTAAGTTAACAGCAAATTTAACATTGGGATGCAAAGTAAAACAAGGATCATAATTTAGGGTATAAAAAGTGCATTCGAAAAGTTTATAATACAAAGTATAACATGAGATATAATTTAGAATGACAAAGTGTAATTTCTCCTTAATATTAAACACTTAATTTTATAATGAGTTTAATGTAGGATTTATATACTAGGAAACCATAAGCTCCAAATACTAGAAACTAGAAGTGTATCTTTTTCCTTCAACGGGTGGAGTGTCATTTTCCCCCAACCTCAAGGAAGGGAAGTATAATTACTTAAAAGATGTACCCGCCATTGTAATTGATGTAACCATAATTGTCTCAACTGAAGGAGCAGTTGATGACCCAAACAAAGTTAAAGGATCCAGGTTCCACCTATTGTACAATAATTTGTGTAGGCTGAAAATGTGGCTGGTCTTAAATAAGAGATTCACCTACCTCAATTATTGATGCAACCACAAAAGTCTCTACCGAAAGGGTAATTGATGGCCTAGACAAAGTTGAGGAAGGAGCAGTTGATGACCCAGAAAAAGTTGAAGGATCCAGGTTCCACCTATTCAATGGCGACGCCACATTGAACTCGGGGTATTTTGGAGAACACCCTAAACTGAAAAAAAAAAATTATATATAATAATTAAATTTTTTTTATTTGTTTACTTTTAAAAAAAAATTAAAACACACCTCGATCAAAATTAAGAACACCCTCAAATTAAATCAAATAAATAAATAAATAATTATTTGTTTTACTTTCAAGCAAAAAAAAAAAAAACACTCAAAAAAAAAACCCAGCCCATTCTTTAGCCCATAAACAATTTTGAAAAAAAAAAACTCAAATCCCTTGTAAATTAGGACTCCAAAATCCGAATAAATACACAAAAACACAACCCAAACTTTCTAACCCCAAAGATCCACACTTCAGGAGGCTCACTGCCATTTGTATAAAAAAAAAAAAATTGCTTTTACGCCGCCAGCTGCAACCGAGCAAGTGGCCATGACAACCACCAACAAATTAGCCGCACTCAACATTTACGCCACCTCCAGAGCTCCGCTTCCGTTGCAATCTTTGGTCTGGTATGAGTTTCTCCCTCTCTCTATCTGTTGTCTGCATCTCTAAAGTAAAGTAGTTTTTTCACTTTTTTGGACTTAATACACTACAAGTCTACCATTCAATAAATATTTGTACTTTAAGTTTGAAAAGGCAAGACACCACCGGTCCACCACCAATGACACTTCATTGCACAACATTAATGGTTTCCAGCTAAGCAACAATCTAATTCAAACAAAAAATTAAATAATAAAAAACCTAAAGCAACCTCATATTGTTTGTACGGCAGCCTAGTTAACACTTAAATTAAATTTATTATTTAATTTGATAAAAGTAAAATTTTAAATTATTTGTTTAATTAATAGTAGAGGCTTGGATAATTAAATTAAATTATTGTTTTTAGACTTGTAAGCTTCGTAACAAAACGGACAATGAGTTTTTGAGTAAGTGATTTCTAAAGAATTTAGTTCAAAATTAATTATAAATGATTTTAATGCCTGAAAAATGAAACATCTTTATTAAGTTATAATTAATTTGTCAAATAAAGAATGTTTCAATCATTATTTTTGTTAATACTTAAGAATTTTATTGTGTTTACTTTTCCCTAATCTAAAATAATTCTGAGCTCTGTCACTGTTTACTCTTGTGATTGGGGCCATGGGGCATTGGGGCTTGTCTGTTGAATTAGGGGGTTGATGGGTCATGGGGCGGGGGTAGTGCAAATGTGCTATGTGATAGTGCTTGTGCAAGTGTGCAACTAATAATTAAGAAATATGGCTTGTGTGCTATGTGTTAGTTGATTAGTTCAACTAATGATCATAAAATATGTAATAAATCACATCCTTTTTAGACTTGGACTTAAGCTATACTGCCTATATATTTTTGTGCTGTACAATTTATTGACTTTTTTTTTTTTGTTAAGTAAAAGTGTGATATTCCAAGTATCAAACAACCACAGT
Source organism: Quercus suber (assembly GCF_002906115.3). Lineage (NCBI taxonomy): Eukaryota > Viridiplantae > Streptophyta > Magnoliopsida > Fagales > Fagaceae > Quercus > Quercus suber. Next base: position 557,019 of record NW_027069714.1, read on the forward strand.
AATTAGTTGAACTAATTAATTTTTTTGTTTGGAATATTAATTAACCAATAACTAATTGGGAAAGCAACTAATAAACAATAATTAATAATTTAATTAACCAATACATTATATTAGACAAACAAATTAAATTATATTAGGCTAAACAACAATTAATAATTTTGCTATAAAAAAAACAATTAATAATTTTATAATTAATGAAATGATAATATACAAATTATAGTTTATAAATGACAAAAAAATTAATGAACAACTAAACAATAATACATTTAGGAAAAATTCCTGTAACCACACTGAAAAAATTATGCTTCATTAAAGAATACCCTAAAAAAATTCTAGAGTCGCCATCTGCACCTATTGTACAATAATCTGTGTCAGGCTGGAAATGTGGCTTCTTAAATAAGAGATTCACCTACCTCAGTTATTGATGCAACCACAAAAGCTCTACTGAAAGGGTAATTGATGCCTAACCAAAGTTGCATGAAGGAGCAGTTGATGACCTAACAAAGTTGAAGGATAGAGGTTCCACTATTGTACAATATATAATCTGTGCTAGGCTGAAAATGTGCGCTGGTCTTAAATAAGAGATTCACCTACCTCAATTATTGATGCAACCACAAAAGTCTCTACCGAAAGGGTAATTGATGGCCTAGACAAAGTTGAGGGAGGTCTCACCGCTAAAATCTGTAGAGGCTGAAAATGTAGATTGTTTTAAATAAAGGATAAAGTTAAGTTTCAAAAATGGTTGTAGCTTAAAATTATAATTTTACTTAATATTAAAATATTGAAAGTAAATTTTGATAAATTCATTATTGGATTTATATATTTTTTTTTATATCCTTCATACTTGCAAAATTTTTAGAAAATTAAAGATAAAAACTCTGTCATCAATAAATTATTTAAATTATAAGTTTTAGTAGTTTAAAATTATGCATAAAATATAAACTTATAGATCATATCGTAATAATATCCGATTGTCAAATTTGACATATGCATTACGAGCTTGAAGAACATAAATTTCAACGATTAGATTTTCAAAATATGTAGTAATTTTTATTTTATTAAGTAAGGTTGTAATTTTAGGTTACAACTAATTTTGTAACTAAATTTTGTCCATATATAAAGTGTACACCCACAGTTGTGATATTGATAGATGCAACCATCACGTTTAAATAGAAAGAGGAGTTAATAGCCTAGACTTATTGCCTAGACATAATTGAACGAGGTCTCATCTGTTTCTAAAAAATAGCAAAGGGCCACCCGACGTGGGGATAATATTATAAATTGCCATGTAAAAAATTCATATAGAATATTCAAAATATGTTAAAGTAATAATATGAAATAAAGTCGTGATAACTTGAAACAAGTTTTATTGAATTAAAATAATACAAAATTAAAAGGATAAATATTTTTTATTTAATCTCAAGGGGATAAAGAATTTAATCTCTAGCGTAATTGTCATAGAAATTAGTTGAAGTAACAAATTCATCATGAAGAGCAAAAGTATAAAATTGCACACACATGTCTATTACTCTTTTCCCTCAAAGTATAGAGGAATTGAAGGATAAAAGAACAATGTAAGAATATTGTAGTTTAAATAATGATAAAAACATTTTAATCTATGTTGTATTATTGATGTTTATTAAGTGGTGTAATAAGTTGTTTGTTTGATTATTTATAGTTTTTGTTTCTTTATTGCATTGGAGCTAGCATAAGCTATTTATGATATTATATATTAATGTGTAGTTGGCTTATGGAAATATCATAGAATTTTTATTAGAGTATAATAGTAGTGGGTTAAATGAAATATACTTCTAATAAAATTTTAATATGATATTTAGTATTTTGCCATGAAATATGCATATTTCATGGTTCATGTATATTTTGAAATATTAAAATATTCTTACTAGAAAATAATTTAGTTCTCGACTTGGCGTTGTATTATGAATAATGTTGAATACATCTAGCATTTTCAAAGATAACTTATTTCCTCTGATTGTTCTATTGTGCCTGTACTTCAAGCGAGTAAAAAGAAAAATCTATTCGTTTTTAAAGTTTAATGGGCTTGGACTTTATGAATGACAATATTTTAACAAAGCTAATTTAAATAAGACTGACAGGACCTTAACCTATTACTATTATTATTATTATTATTTTGTAGAGAAGAATGCAAAAAATGTGAGTTAAAAGGCTAAATGAAAAATTACATTAACAAAGTGCCACATGACAGAATCACATAGTTTCCCACATGAGATTTCTACTCTCTTATACGCCTTTTCTTAATAAAAAATAACCAAATACATTATATATATATATATATATATATATAAATTATTGCGCATCTATAAATAATTAATATGTGTATTTAATCCATAGACACATTTACTGAACTAATATCTTGACATCAATGTAATCTTTCTTGAGATTAATGCTTAAGCGAAAAATGTATCACTTGGCAAAATGGCTATGAAGCTTTTCCCCTTCCATTATCTTCACTTCCCACTACAACAATATTTCTTTCCAACAACTCCAGGGTTTATCAATCAAACTGGTGACAAATCCTCCTAGAGTATTAGGAGCAATATTCATATTGAAAGAACAAATGCTCCTTGATTTTCATAAAACTCTTGCCGTAAACACAGAATTTCAAAAATATTTTTTCCTATTTGCTATCCTTTGTCCTGAATCATTGATCTAGTTTGTATTTTAAAACTCATGCAGTCTACACCTATTGGAGAAGCACAGTTTTATTTATTGGTGAAAATTGTTTAGCGAGGATACACATCAGAATGAATAAAGCAAAGGAATAAAGCAAGCAATTAAAATATAATGTAATGGTTAGTATGGATGTTATCAATGCAAATTTTAATATTGATTTCATTGAAAAATAACAAGATAACTGTAGCAGTATAGTTAGGTCTTTTTTGGTAATTTGCACTCGAAACAACAATTTTAGACCAATGTTATCTATGAAAAAAAAAAACACATTTTTTCACATTTTTACCAAATGCTTATTTATGATTTCAAAAATCATGTTTTCAAAACACACATTTATTCTAAAATTATTATTTTTGTAAAACGTACTTTTTAACACAGCTAACCTAATTAAACAGACCCCGTATGAGGGCCATTCAAATAATTGACTCCATCAAATGGTAGCTTATGAAAATCCATCAAGCCTTGCATGCATTGAAACAGTGGAAGAGGTGACGTGCGTTAGTTGACCCATCAGACTACAAGGTAAACGAACCCACCACGTTAAAATAGCTTATGACATACAGCAAAGATGATTTTTGGAAGCAAATATAAGTAAGGCGTGTCAGCAAATTGGTCCGACTTTTCTTCTCCATCAATACACAAATATGCATCCACTCGGAATAGGAGCAACTCGCAGAGAGATGAATCTAACGTGCACGTGGCCCATGCACAATCAAGCTTGGTAAACTAAAAATATGAAAAGTAATAATGACAGTTTACTTACTTTTTCATACTTTTATTGTTGCTTTGCTTGATTATTTAGAAATGAAATGTGGGCCCCACCCATGCACATTCAAGCTTATTCAGGTGGGGATAGCGTCACGTGAAAAACAACTAATTAAGAAGACCTGAGATCTTCATGTGCACTGCGATGAAGGCTTGGGTCCACTGTTGCGGTTGCGCTTTAAATAAACTGTTGTAGACAAGGGATCAGATCTAATTGGCTATGATACCATTGTAAATTTGTAATGATACAACCCTAATGGTCTCAACCGAAACCGAGCAACAGCAGTTGTTACTAGGATCGAGCGGACTAGCTGAGAATACACTTGATTAGAAAGCATAGCCTATAGTTCAATGAAGAGGTCCACACTGACGATTGCTAAAAATTCTGATGTAGCACCGAAAGAGTAGTGGATGGCCAAGACAAAGTTGAAGGAGGTATTATCTATTGCTAAATTCACCAGTCTAAAGTCTAATCCGAAAGATAGCAGTCAATAGCCTAGACAAAATTGAACGAAAAGCCTCATCTATTTCTAAAAATTAAGGCTAAAAATGTAGTTTGTTGACTTTGTTCGTTCAATAAAATAAATGTGGCTTGATGAATTTCATTTCTGTGAAATTTGTTGAGTGATTGTGTGATTGAAAGAGAGAAAAAAGTGGTTCAAAGTGATATCCCAACTAAAAAAGTTCTACTTGATGGGTCCGTTTTGGCAACAACCCTTTTTTTTTTTTTTTTTTTTTTTTTTTTTTTAAATGTCGTTGCTACGAGTTTTAAGCGGTCAATTATTCATTGTAAATTCACGGAATTATGTTTGTCTAAATCAAAGATTGAGCCATTTGTTCTATCCGCTATAATATATATAATATATATCAATAATTGCTGCTTCAGGTTCGAGAGTGTAATTTACATTATGAGAAATTATTATATATATTCGGTGAAAAAATAGATAGGCAACTTTGTTTATTCTTCAAACAATGATAAAATTTAGAAAAATTACTGAAGATGCTCTTAACAGGGCAGAGCCAGGGGGTCGAGGGGGGCGCCGTCGCCCCTGGCCTGCCGAAAAAAACCCTTAGTTTCATAGTTAATACTTACTAAAAACCCCAATCTATTTTTTTCTTTTGATAGAAATAGCAATCTAGATAAAAGATCTTCGAACAAATTTATCTCCAAACTAGTTTGGAAAGAAACTTTTCAAACTTCTCATATATTTTTTTTTTTTGTATGAATTTTGAAAATCTAACCGTTGAATTTCATGTTTCATTGTGTTCTTAACATGCATATCAAATTTCATTTAAATTAGATATTGTTTATTATTGATCAATAAACTTATTTTTTATACACAATTTTAGATCAAAAAATTTGAAATTTTAACATTTGTTTGATGAGATAGCAATTGATCTTTGATTTTCTTGAAATTTACATGCATGAAGAATATAATAAGAACATTCAATCTGACGGTTAGATTTTCAAAATTTACACTTAATACAGAGATATATGAGAAGTTTTTAGAGTTTTTCTCCAAACTAGTTTGAGAGAAACTTTGTTCAAGATCTTCCTTATCCTGTGAGGAATTTCATCTAATCAAAAGTTCTAATCAATCACACTTAATGATAATTTAGCCAACTAAAACTCCACTTTGTTTCTTTAGTCTTGAAATAGAGCATAACTCTACCTTCTAAGTGAACATAAGTAACACAAGTCCTCCACTAGCATGCCTTACACATAAATTTTAATGTTTCCCTATTGTATTTTAGCAAAAAGACCTGATGAATCCCTTCAAAAATGCAGTCTTGCATATCGACGTGGAAAGCAAAGTGCATCGCTTGGAAAGCCACAATCCAATATGAATCCTGATAAAACTCTTCTGTACTTAACTATTATAATATTTGACTTTTTTTTCTTTTGTGAACATGCATATATCATATACAAATTTTGTCTCTCTCAACTCAAATCATAGTTTTTACCAATACAAACTTTGGAATCTACAATAAAACAAACATATATAAACTTAATATAATATATGTGTTAGTTTTGTAAAATGCACTTCTAATCAAGGGATTTTTCTTTTATTTTGTTTTGCCCCAGAGAGAGAGAGAGAACAGAAATTTTTAATAAATTTGAACTTGACAGGTATCTCTCTAATATGTTGACACGTACTTTTTACCACATGCTTATTTGTAATTTTAAAAATCATGTTTTCAAAGCTCACATTTATTCTAAATCATTTACAACATTGAAGAGGTGACGTGTTTGTTGACCCACCATATTAAAATGGCTGTTTGTTTGGTGAGAGATTCCGATGCATAGACTCACACATGTATGACATACAACAAAGATATTTTGGTAGCAAATTGGTCCGACTTTTCTTCTCCATCAATACACAAAATGCACTTATCAAAAAAAAAAAAATACACAAATGCAACCACTTGGATAGGAGCAACTCACAGAGTGACGAGTCAACATGGCCTATTGCTTTGCTTGGTTATTTTCAAAAAAATTAATGTGGGCACGTACGACCCACATTCAAGCTTGTGCAGGTGGGGATAGCGTAACGTGAAAAACAACTAGCGAAGAAGAACTGAGATCTTCACGTGCACTGCAATGAAGGCTCGGGTCCACTTGCGGTTGGGTTTTAGATAAACTGTAGTTAATGGCAGTAGCATATGGTAAAGGAGTTAGGAGTGGGTTTGATCGAAGATTTATTAATTTGCAGACAACACAGCTCGGATCTAGTTGTTGAGTAATTGAAAGCGAGAAAAGAGCGGTACAAAGTGATCTCCCAACCGAAATCGCATCCTTTTTAATTTATCATGTATTTGGTGCAAATTAACCCATCACTCACTCTATATCTACCTTTCAATATATATATATATATATATATATTAAAAGGTATAGAAGTCCGAAATTTTAACATGGTTCTGCCTACGCTATAACAGGAAGCCCTTAATAGATTCATCCCTAATATTAAATAAGATAACGTTTATACACTAGAGAACCCTAAGCTAACTTCAGACACGTACATATATGATCGACCTACAATTTGTTTGAGTCTCTTGACCATAATATATCTAACATGACTTGTTTTAATAATTGATACACTTATCATTGTAATTGGTGCAAGAATATGTCTAGGAACACAACATTAGCCATAAATTTTTACACTATTTGTTGAAGTGACAGGTTGTAAGTGAAAGAAACAAAAATAATGTTAGAAGTGAGTTTATGTAAAAGCGATTATCCACCACTTTAAACTTGTAATTTCTACAAATTGAGACAAAGTTGTCTTAAGAAAGTTGTTAATGCAACCATAGTAGTCTCAATCCAAAAAGTAGTTGATGCAAAGTCAAAATCTAAAACAATGTTGTTTAGACCCTTAGTACGACTTACTACTAATTTAATAAGTTTAACAAATTATTTAATTGGGAAGTTACTTAGTCCATGTTCAAGTACAATAATATTCATAGATAAATAGTAAAGGAAGTAAACCATAAATAAACCATATAGACCAGCATTTATTCACGGAGTGAAAAAACTAAAGGTAAAATCACTTGAAGCAAAAGGGAAAGACTTGGAGGATTAAATTAGAGGGGTCTAGCTTATTTCTAGTATTTTTTTTTTAATTGAACATCTCATTTTTAAAAAATAACAATGGCAAGTGGTAGTAAGTTTTAATCTCCATCTTTTATTTAGTTAGTAGGTAATATGATAGTTTCTTATTAAAGAAAATGAAATTCCAGTTAAAAATACTAGAAGTAAGCAAAACTCAAATTAGAAGGGATCATTTCCCATCAAATTCACTATCAAGGTTTTTGCGGTATAGATTATACTACTAGACTTCCAATACAAGTAGATAAACATCGTACTTGAATCAAATCCTTTCATACCCTATAATTTTTATTTAGGTATAAGACATGTGGCATTTGAAAATCAAATAAATGCTACATCTGGCTAAAATAGGAGTGAATTGAAGGATTAAATTAGAGGAGATCTTTTCCCATCAAATTCACTATGAAGGTTTTTGCGGTATAGAGTATACTTACTAGGCTTCCAATACAAGTATATAGACACGTACTCTACCTCTCCACTCCTAATAGTAACTGTACACTTCAATCTTGTTCCTTCGTAGACACTTGATTCTGTAAGTCAATATCTATTGACTGCAATACTAATCTCTCAGTCACTCCAAGGCTTCTTGAAAATGTGATTCCGTCTCTATGGTTTGAACAACGCTTCCAACACAATGAAAGTAATCTAATATGTTTCGAACACTCAACCTCTCAGGTATGTTCAATTGGATGGAGTTGAAAGACAAATTTTGCTCTCTCAAGGTTTGCCTTGATGTTTCAAATGACATCATTCTTCTCACGAAATAAAGGTTGAACTATGGTTTAAATATAAGTAGAGTGTCTAATGGGACTCTATTGAGAGTATATGTCTAAGTTTGCATGATCGAAGCTTGATCTCGCTCAACCAAGTTCTTCATTTTTGCAAGGTAAACAGAAGCTTTAACTTTCAACCCTTATTGCCATAATATACGAAATATAATTTCACAATCCAAATTTATTAAAAAAAAATAAAAAAAAAATAGATGTCACATAATTAGCCAATTCTAAGACTCCTAACTTTCATTCTTGCAAGGGCTCGATTTATTGCTAAAAAATTGTATAGGCTAGAAATATGGGTTTTTTTATATACATGAACCATGAAATATGCATATTTCATGGCAAAATACTAAATATCATATTAAAATTTTATTAGAAGTATATTTCATTTAACCCACTACTATTATACTCTAATAAAAATTCTATGATATTTCCATAAGCCAACTACACATTAATATATAATATCATAAATAGCTTATGCTAGCTCCAATGCAATAAAGAAACAAAAACTATAAATAATCAAACAAACAACTTATTACACCACTTAATAAACATCAATAATACAACATAGATTAAAATGTTTTTATCATTTTTTAAACTACAATATTCTTACATTGTTCTTTTATCCTTCAATTCCTCTATACTTTGAGGGAAAAGAGTAATAGACATGTGTGTGCAATTTTATACTTTTGCTCTTCATGATGAATTTGTTACTTCAACTAATTTCTATGACAATTACGCTAGAGATTAAGTTCTTTATCCCCTTGAGATTAAATAAAAAATATTTATCCTTTTAATTTTGTATTATTTTAATTCAATAAAAACTTGTTCAAGTTATCACGACATTATTTCATATTATTACTTTAACATATTTTGAATATTCTATATGATTTTTTTACATGGCAATTTATAATATTATCCCCACGTCGGGTGGCCCTTTGCTATTTTTTAGAAACAGATGAGACCTCGTTCAATTATGTCTAGGCAATAAGTCTAGGCTATTAACTCCTCTTTCTATTTAAACGTGATGGTTGCATCTATCAATATCACAACTGTGGGTGTACGCTTTATATATAGACAAAATTTAGTTACAAAATTAGTTGTAACCTAAAATTACAACCTTACTTAATAAAATAAAAATTACTACATATTTTGAAAATCTAATCGTTGAATTTTATGTTCTTCAAGCTAATGCACATGTCAAATTTTACAATCGGATATTATTTACGATATGATCTATAAGTTTATATTTTATGCATAATTTTAAACTACTAAAACTTATAATTTAAATAATTTATTGATGACAGAGTTTTTTATCTTTAATTTTCTAAAAATTTTGCAAGTATGAAGGATATAAAAAAAAATATAATCCAATAATGAATTTATCAAAATTTACTTTCAATATTTTAATATTAAGTAAAATTATAATTTTAAGCTACAACCATTTTTGAAACTTAACTTTGTCCTTTATTTAAAACAATCTACATTTTCAGCCTCTACAGATTTTAGCGGTGAGACCTCCCTCAACTTTGTCTAGGCCATCAATTACCCTTTCGGTAGAGACTTTTGTGGTTGCATCAATAACTGAGGTAGGTGAATCTCTTATTTAAGACCAGCCACATTTCCAGCCTGCACAGATTATATATTGTACAATAGGTGGAACCTCTATCCTTCAACTTTGTCTGGGTCATCAACTGCTTCTTCCTCAACTTTGTCTAGGCCATCAATTACCCTTTCAGTAGAGACTTTTGTTGTTGCATCAATAACTGAGGTAGGTGAATCTCTTATTTAAGACCAGTCACATTTCCAGCATGCACAGATTATTGTACAATAGGTGCAGTGGCGACTCTAGGAATTTTTTTCAGGGTATTCTTTAATGAAGCATAATTTTTTCAGTAGTGGTTACAGGAATTTTTCCTAAATGTATTATTGTTTAGTTGTTTCATTAATTTTTTTGTCTTTTATAAACTATAATTTGTTATATTATCATTTCATTAATTATAAAATTATTAATTGTTTTTTTTTTATAGCAAAATGATTAATTGTTGTTTAGCCTAACATAATTTAATTTATTTGTCTAATATAATGTATTGGTTAATTAAATTATTAATTATTGTTTATTAGTTGCTTTCCCCAATTAGTTATTGGTTAATTAATATTCCAAACAAACAAAATTAATTAGTTCAACTAATTACTGTGGTTGTTTGATACTTGGAATATCACACTTTTACTTAACAAAAAAAAAAAAAAAAAGTCAATAAATTGTACAGCACAAAAATATATAGGCAGTATAGCTTAAGTCCAAGTCTAAAAAAGAGTGATTTATTACATATTTTATGATCATTAGTTGAACTAATCAACTAACACATAGCACACAGCTATATTTGTTAATTATTAGTTGCACACTTGCACAAGCACTATCACACAGCACATTTGCACTACCCCTGCCCCATGACCCATCAACCCCCTAATTCAATAGACAAGCCCCAATGCCCCATGGCCCCAATCACAAGAGTAAACAGTGACAGAGTCAAAAATTTATTTTAGGAGGAAAAAAGTAAACACAATAAAATTCTTAAGTATTAACAAAAATAATGATTGAAAACATTCTTTATTTGACAAATTAATTAATGGGTCATTCTACTGTACCCCCTTCATTTTTTGGGGGGTACGGTACCCACTTAAATCTAAACCCTTAATTCAATTGTGTTTTGATCTTGACCATTAATTTATTTTAAGTGGATACTAGTAACCGGTAAAACAGGTAAAATATATAAACAAAAAATCACAAACAAAAAAACAAATCAGAGACTCTTCTCCTCCGCTTCTCTCCTCTCTGCTCTTCTTCTCTTGCTTATTTCATCTCACTTCTTCTCATCTAAACCAACCACAAGAAACCCAGTGGCTACTAAACAAAACCCTTTGGAAGACCCACGAAAGGAGAAACAGAGTTATTCAATTCCCTCCTTGGCCAAACCAACCACAAGGTCCACAAGAACCCTGACGGCTAACCCACCAAAGAAGCTGGGTTCTTCAATTTCAGCCGTTTAACTATCAACGCATGAGATATATGTAAGTTGTCTTAATTTTTATTCACCGTTACTAATCCAAGTTGTGCTTCTTGATTGATTAAGGGTTTTTTTTTTTTTTTTTAAGGAGATTTGGGTGTTGTTTGCTAACTTTGTTTAGAAAGTTGATTTGGAATTTCCTCCTATTTGGTACTAACTGACACTTAGTCACCAAACTAATTTGATTACTTACATGTAGTTTATGTTTCACTCTAAGATGTCTCTCTCAACTCTTCACATTCTCTTAAACCTCTGTATCTCCCTTTTCCTTTAGTACTAAATCTAATTTCACAAAATATCAATGGGGTTTTATGGGTTTGTCTATGGATTTCTGTATTTCTATGAGTTATTGTTTGTGGCTTTGTCTCCATTTTGTTTTGTTTTGTTTTTATGTTTGTATTTGGGTTGTGTGGGTTTAGTTTGGGTTTGTCTATTTGGGTCCGTATTTATTGGTAAAGCTGGGACTTGGGAATGGCAATGTTGTTGATTTTTTTTTGGGAGTTATATATGAGATTTAGAGAATTGGGTTGGTTTATTTGTGTTAAGGAATTGTTGGATTTTTTTGTGTATAGAGTTCAATGTTGGATTAATTGAAAATGCAAATTAAGTGTTTGATGAAATGACTTTGTGAGCTATGTGTGATTTATTGACTGAGATGACTTTGATATCTTTCTCCATTTACAATAGTTACTGGGTTCTCAGAAGTATTTTGTTTGTCTAAGCTAGGTGGCTGCTTGTGTTTTGTCTGAGTTGTGAATGATTATTCTATTTCGATCATGTATTTTCTTTACAGGAAAATTTTACTTCTGTCAATTGAGTTTTTATTTTAGATTTTTTCTCCAAACCAAAATTAGGTTGAATATATATATTTTCTGCAAATGTTTGTGACTTGTGAATGAATGAAAGTTAATTTTTAGTACTATATGTATTGGCTATATCTTGTTAATAGCGGTAGATTTTCTTCTCTAGAAACAATCCTTAGCTAGACTCTAGGCAACTCAAATTTCTCCGACGCATGGCTTACCTTAATATTGGTATGGATTCCTCATTGTCTATTGTTTCCTCTGCACTCTCACTTTTCTCTGGCCACTTCATTGTGCAAACTCTAAGTGTGACCTTCTTGGTCTACGTGTTTATCATAACCATATGCCTTATCTCACTTGCCATCCTAGAGGTGAAATGGACTGGTATTGGATTAGAAGAGTGGTGGAGGAATGAAAATTTTGGCTCATTTCTGGGACTAGTCTCACTTGGCTGTTGTGGTACAAGGCCTACTCAAAGTGATTGCAGGGATTGATATATCTTTCACATTGAATTCTAAGTTAGCAGGAGAGGACGTTGAGGACATTTATGCAGACTTGTACCTCGTGAAGTGATTGCAGGATTAACATACTCTATCTATTGCATGTAATGTATTGATTTCTATAATTTTTAAAATTCATAGGGTATTATTGCTTAGACTTTTTACCCTTCCTTTCCCATGATATTCATTTCCTAGTGAAAACTTTGCTTGAATGTGGATTATCTTACAAGTGAGAAACCAACTGAAAATAGCATTACTCATTTTGTTTTAACATTTCATTATTCAGTCAAGTTTCATAATCTAGAATCTTTTAAATATTTTTCAAAACTTGAGCGAATTGCATTGTAGCCTTCTATATTCAATTAGTGTAGCTTAATGGTTTAATGATGCTATTTGGTATATTTAACAGTTTTTAAACTGTTAGGATTAGCACCTTGCTATCTAGTTGCTAAAACTGAAGAAATCCAGTCTCTCCAAGTAACTTCAATGAAAAAACTATTGTGCACACACTTATATATGAACTTGTCTTTTGATGTGCTTACCATTGTCTTTTGATGTGCTTACCATGTTGTGGGTATAGATTGTTAGCTATTAAATATAAGTTTATCACTAATACAATCATCACATAATGTCCTGCTTTTTATTTTATTTTTTCCCCTTTCATTTGTTTTATTGTCCAATTTATTTTATTTAAGTTAACTCATTGCTTCTTCTTTTTCTCCTTAGAAAAATACAAAAGGATGTGATATAAAAACAAAGTTATTGACAATTGAAGGACATTGAGATCTTGTGTGGGAGGGATAGAGCTACTGGTATTGGTGCAAAATATATGGATGATGCAGTTGAAGTTATGAATGAGGAAGGAGAAAAGTGATGAATTCTTATATTGCACAATAACATGTCAACATTTGTTATCAATAAGTTATGCAATTGAGCCTTGCCAAAGAAAAAAGAGTAGAAAAGATCCACTTCAAAATAGTTTTTTAGTTTGAGATTTTGAATGTTGTTAAAAAAAATCCATGTATTTTGGGTACTCTTTCTCTCTAAAATATTTTAGTTGGCAAGAGTTTGCAAGATATTTTTTTAGTTGGCTATGATGGAAGATATTTAGTCATTATCTTGTCAATTGGTGCATCAGTGGCCTCTTTGTTTTAAATTTTGTGTAAAAAACACATATTTTGGATACTTTATCGTGTCTCTTGATATATAACTTTTTAGCAGTTAAGAACTTTAAAACAATTTTTTAGTTTGAGTTTTAAATGTTGTAAAAAAACTCGTGCATTTGGGTTCTCTCTTTATGTTGATATTGAACATTTTAGTTGTCAATAGTTGAGCAAAAAAATAAAAATAAAAAATTAGTTGGCTAAGATGACAGATTTTTAGTCATCATCTTGGCAATTGGATTATCAATGGCTTCTTTATTACCTCATGTATTTATTAAAAAAATATGACTAAAATTAAAATGTAGAAAGTTAAAAAAAATAATAATTGGAAAAATTATTTTATTGTCTTAAAAATCAAAATCAAAACAAAATCCAATAAGATTTTACAGTTCAATAAACAGTCCGGGTCTAAAAACCATGATGTGGGCTGGCTGGCTGGAACGCGGGTTAATGGTTTACAATTTCAGAGGGGGGGCACAAGCTTTTTGTAAGGGGGGCCCAAGTTTTTTTTTTTTTTTTTGAAAATTAACCTACTTTAAAAAAAATATATTTGGACCAGGGGGGCCTGGCCCCCACCTGTGTTTGTCCCTAGCCCTGCGAGACCAAAAGAAAAACAAAAACAAAACAAGATTAATAACAATTCGGCAATACAAAAGCCAAACAACAAAAAACCTAGATGGAAAACTAAAGAATAAGGATGAGACATACTAAGATTTTAGTGTCGAGAAATGGTGGAGACTTCAAACAAAAGGGTAGAGAAAGAGTAGAAAATTGGTGTTGTTATCACCGACATTGAAGGAAAAAAGATTTGGGATGAACTAGGGTTTTTCTTGGGCATAGGATCTTGTGGGCTTTTCAGCTTATGGACCAAAAATTAAAAATTCAAAAAAAATATAATTTTAGGCGTGAAGGATTTGAATCAGAGTTGCTCTGGAAAAAATAAACCAATTTACCACCATGCTTATCTTGAATATTGCAAAAACCTAACCGGTGTATGAAGTGCAAATAATTCAGATTCTTTGCCTTTGATTGACCACTCAAACCCACATAAGCCATATCACAAATGTATTTCTCATTAAAAAAAAAAAAAATTTAAAAAAAGTCTAAAGAAGAAGCAGCGGCAGAGCTGCAGTTTCCTCCAAAGTCTAGTTCGACTCCTCGCCCAAATTAAGAGATATTTCTTATTTCATAATCATTTTCTCACATATTCTTAAACAAATATGAGATTTTAGCCAATCTAAGCGTCTCCTCAAATCTCCTTTTATCCCAAATCCGAGATTTTACAAATTAGAGAACAATAATCTTGCACCTTCCTCGTCAGAAGCCAAGAAGTTGAAGAAAATTTGCCATGATTAGTAGAGCAGACTCAGCAGAGGTAGTGAGGGCCTTGACCGGCCAATAACCGGTTCAACCATACCGGTTTTCGGTTTTACGATTGAACTGGCTGGTTTTCAGTTATTTCAAGTTTTTAAGTGATTTTCAATTTTTAGACATAACCGGACCAGATTAGTGACCAGTTCCTGGTTAAACCGATCGGAACGTCTGGTCCGGTCCGATTTTTAAAACCATGGAGACAAGTGCTTTGTGTTACCGATAAGTCTTCAACAACAAAAATATTTCATTGCTATTAAGGCTCTCTTATACTTAGCTAGTGGAGGCTCTGCTGCCTCAAATGAGACTCACACTTATCATTGTGGTCGATATGCTAAACTCTCAATGACAAAATTATTTTGATAATTTTTTTTAAAAGGACTGGGTTGTTCGTTTTTGGTAAAATCGGTCAATTGTGCTTAATTGTTTTTAGCTTTTCTATCGGCAATTTTTGTTATTGTGGAAATTTTTTGGGATGTTTATTTTGTTTTAGATGGGTCTAAATATAATAATAATTTTATGAAACAAAACTGCACAGACACTTTAGTTGGGGTGGTTATACTCGTGTTGGACACAATCATTTGACACTTCTGCACAAGTGGATATAATGAAAATGCCTAAAAAATATAAAACCTGGTGTAGTAGCCTTGATTGATGACTATTTCATACTAGATTTGTAATTTCAATTCAAGTGTTTACTAAAAATTTTAAAATTGTCAACAATCTTTGTATTGGATTTTTGCATAACTTGCTAATTGTTTAGTCACCCTATTTCCAACCTTAGACACCACAATAAACACACAACTGTGATTAAGTTGTAGATGTTGCATAAGAACAATTAGAGAGCACATGAGGTTATACATCTTCGATTTTATAGTATATATTGATGATGTACAGAAAATCAGTAGGCTGAATGCTTCGGGCTTCAATGGGCTTGAGATTGCTTGGAAGGCCTGAAAAGAAAGAAGCACAAGATCAAAGGTGGCCGGGATGAAGTGGCCAAGAACCTTCTGATGCTTAAGTTAGTTTTCTCTCTTGAACTCAAGAATTCCAACTCTATAAGTGGTGAAAAACTTACTTTAATTTCATATGGCTGAGTCCATTTATAGTGAGCTTTGGAGTGGTTACTTGTTTTCCTCAATGTGGATGGAAGTTAGAAGGTTCAGACTTAACTTCTACAATTGCCATCAAAAGTTACGAACTTAGTGGGAAGTTAGAGCGATGAATAAGAATTTTACTTCTACTTCAAAATAGTAGAACGTGGTCCAAATCATAAGCTTTTGGATATAGATTTACTCTGAAAATTTCTAAGTGTTTAGCAATTGTCTAGGTGACTCCATGTTAGATGACCTTCTTCCACTTGGATGACCTTTCTGGTCTTGGACGACACTATAGATGAATTGGAGATAGTCTAATTTTTGGTTCACCATCATATATAAATAATAAAAATATAAACATCAGGAAAATGACTTCAATAATGTTATTTTATAGGGAGGTATGCCCCAAAATGTGATGGAAGCTACCAAGGGAGATACATAGGAAGTTAATTGGTATATTCAAATATTTGTGGAAGAAATCAAGATAATTCTAGCTGATTTTCTTTTTTCTTTTTTTTTTTGTGAACAAGAGTAATTATTGTGGTAAGGCTAATTTCATGGGATTGTTTTTTTTTCTAATTTTTTTAATTACAAAATTTTAATTAATGATTGAAAAATGTTTTCTCAATTTTTTTTTATAATTTTTTTAAAAAGTTGATAAAAATAACTTAAGTGAATAAATTTAAAACTTAAAGTATTAAAAAGAATAAATGCAAAATTAAAAATATAAAATAAATTTTGTTAAAATTTAAATAGTATGTATTACATTTCAGCCAAAGATCTTCAAAACTTAATCGAGTCAAAGAATTTGCTTTTTAGTGTTTTAAAATTTTTAAAGTTTAAATGAAAATGTTTAGAATTTAAATTCATCATATTCTATTTTCACCTTTTCTTAAAAAAAAAAAAAAAAACTTCAATCATATTTCTCACTTTACCACCCCATTTTTAAATAAAAATAAATATTAATAAATATCACATCATTCGCCACAAGCCACGTGGGGCCACATATCACCACAGGAATTGTAAACAAAGAACTATTGAAAATGGACGTGGAGAATTTAGAACAGCATCCACCAAACCTACCCAACTTCTCTCGCATTTTCTAATCATTTCTCTATTCGGCGTCTGACTTAAAACTCAAACACTTCCACACACACTAAAACCTAAACCCTAAACCCTGGTGAAGTATAGAACTTCAGATCTATCTCTTGGATTCAGTGGCAAATACGGTGATGGCAGCATATATAGATCAAGGGAAGAGAGGTGTTGTTTTTAAAAACAATTAACAAAACAAAACAGAAATCTTCTATGCACAGAAAGCCCAGAGGAAAGAATGACACACAATTACGCAGAATAAAACACAGAGAGAGAGAGAGATGGAATGCATACGGGATTATCAATATTATTATTATGTGATACTGTTGGCATATTGTTGTTAGTACTAGTCTCTGAAGAAGGAGGCACCTCAGCTTGAATCATAAAGTCACCAGATTGTTGACTTGCTTGGACATCGTGACCTCCCACGGTTGCGTGCATAGCTGTACTTTGAGATCTCACTTCTTTCTTAACTTCTTCCCTTGTTTCTAGCATCACAATTTACGAACCAAGTTTTCAACGCATTTGCTGAACTTATAATATGCATTTTATATATGAGTAATTTACTGTACTCAGAAAAAAAGAGGGGAGTATGGTATTCACTAGTAGGTAACCTTTTATACTAGGTTACTTCTTTTTTTTTTTTTTTTTTTTTTTTTTTTTTTTTTCATATTTGACGGTTTTATCCTCATATTGTGCAGTTTCAATATCAAATGTGACAGTTATTTTCTTACATTTGTGTTTCCTTACTTTTTCTTATATTGGACGGTTCCATCCTCACATTGTGCAGTTCCAACATCACATGTGACAGTTTTTTTCTCATATTTGGTGGTTTCCTTACTTTTTTTTTCTCACATTTGACGATTCTATCTTCACATTGTGCGGTTCTAACATTACATATGACAGTTATTTTGTCACATTGGATGATTCTTTTACTTTTTTTCTCACATTGACGGTTTTATCCTCATAGTGTGCAGTTCTAACATCATATGTAACAGTCTTTTTTCACATTTGATGTTCCTTAATTTTTTTCTCACATTTGACGGTTTCATCCTCACATGTGACAGTTCTTTTCTCACATTTGGTGGTTCCCTTATTTATTTATTTTTTTTCACATTTGACGGTTCTATTATCACATTATGTGGTTCCAACATTACATATGACAGTTTTTTTCTCACATTGGGTGGTTCACTTATTTTTTTTCTCACACTTGACAGTTTCATCCTCACATTGTGTAGTTTCAACATCACATGTGACAGTTCTTTTCTCACATTTGGTGGTTCCCTTACTTTTTTTTTCACATTTGACGATTCCATCCTCACATTGTGCAGTTCCAACATCACATGTGACAGTTCTTTTCTCACATTTACTGGTTCCCTTACTTTTTTTTCTCACATTTGGCGATTTCATCTTCACATTATACAGTTCCAACATCACATATGACAGCTCTTTTGTCACAGGGCGGTTCCTTTACTTTTTTCTCACACTTAACGGTTCCATCCTCATATTGTGCAGTTCCAATATCACATGTAACCGTTCTTTTCTCACATTTGGTAGTTACACTTTTTTTTTTTTTTTCACATTTGACAGTTCCATCCTCACATTGTGCAATTCCAACATCACATGTGATAGTTTTTTTCTCACATTTTGTGGTCCTATTACTTTTTTTTTCACATTTGACGGTTCCATCCTCACATTGTACGGTTCCAACATCACATATGACAGTTCTTTTGTCACATTGGTGGTTCTCTTACTTTTTTCTCACACTTGACGTTACTATCCTCACATTGTGCAGTTCCAACATCACATGTGACAGTTCTTTTCTCACATTGGGTGGTTCCTTACTTTTCCTCACATTTGACGATTCAATCTTCACATTATACAGTTCCAACATCACATGTGATAGTTCTTTTCTTACATTTGGTCGTTCCCTTACTTTTTTTCTCACATTTTACGGTTTCATCTTCACATTGTACAGTTCAACATCAAATGCGACAGTTCTTTTCTCACATTTGTAGTTCTCTTACTTTTTTTTTTCATATTTGACGGTTCCATCCTTACATTTGTACAGTTCTAACATCACATGTGTCAGTTCTTTTGTCACATTTGGTGGTTTCCTTATTTTTTTTCTCACATTTGTCAGTTTCATCCTCACATTGTGCAATTTCAACATCATATGTGACTGTTCTTTTCTGACGTTGGGTGGTTCCCTACCTTTTTCTTACATTTGACGGTTTCATTCTCACATTATGCAATTCCAACATCATATTTGACAGTTCTTTTCTCACGTTGGGTGGTTCCCTTACTTTTTTCTCACATTTGAAGGTTTCATCCTCATATTGTGCAGTTCCAAAATCACATGTGACTGTTCTTTTTTCACGTTGGGTGGTTCCCTTACTTTTTTCTCACATTTGACGGTTCCATATCACATTATGCAGTTCCAACATCATATCTTATAGTTCTTTTCTCACGTTGGGTGGTTCCCTTATTTTTTTCTCGCATTTGAAGATTTCATCCTCACATTGTGCAATTTCAACATAACATGTGACTGTTTTTTTCTCAAATTTGGTGGATTCCCTTACTTTTTTTCCTCACATTTGACGGTTTCATTCTCACATTGTGCAATTCCAACATCATATGTGTCATTTTTTTGTCACATTTGGTAGTTCCCTTATTTTTTTCTCATATTTGACAGTTCCATCCTCACATTGTGCAGTTCTAACATCACATGTAACAGTTCTTTTCTCATATTTGGTGGTTCCCTTACTTTTTTTCTCACATTTGATGGTTCCATTCTCACATTGTGCAATTCAACATCATATGTGTTAGTTTTTTTGTCACATTTGGTAGTTTCCTTATTTTTTCTCATATTTGACAGTTCCATCCTCACATTGTGCAGTTCCAACATCACATTTAACAGTTCTTTTCTCATATTTGGTGGTTCCCTTACTTTTTCCTCACATTTGACGATTTCATTCTCACATTGTGTAGTTCCAACATCAAATGTGACAGTTCTTTTCTCACATTCGAAGGTTCCTTTACTTTTTTCTCACATTTGACGATTTCTTCCTCATATTGTGCAGTTCTAACATCACATGTGTTAGTTCTTTTGTCACATTTGGTGATTCCCATATTTGTTTCTCATATTTGATGGTCCATCTTTACATTGTGTAGTTTCAACATCACATGTGACAGTTCTTTTCTCACGTTGGGTGGTTCCCTTATTTTTTTCTCACATTTGACGGTTCCATCCTCACATTGTGTTGTTCCAATATCACATTTGATAGTTCTTTTGTCACGTATAATGGTTCCTTTTTTTTTTCTCAAATTTGATGGTTCCATTGTTATATTAAGTAGTACCAACATTGCATCTATTCTATTTTTGATACATGTGACAGTTCTTTTGTCACATGTGACAGTTCTTTTCTCACATTTGGTGGTTCCCTTACTTTTTCTCACATTTGATTGTGCAGTTCTAACAGCACATGTGATAGTTTTTTCTTACATTTGGTAGTTTCCTTACTTTTTTCTCACATTTGATGGTTCTATTGTCACATTAAGTAGTACCAACATCGCATCTGACTATATTTTATCATATTCAGTGGTACCCTATTTTTTTATTCTCAAATTTTACTGTTCCATAATTACATTGGGCAGTATCCACATTACTTTGACCTTATTTTTGTCAAATTTGGTGGTACTCTATTTTTTTTCCTTACAATTGACAGTTCAATCGTCACAATAAGTACTACCAATATCACATCTAACCATAATTTTATATTTAGGTTTATCACTGAGTTCACTTTTTTACTTACTAATAACCGCTCATCACAATAGTATTTTTTTTTAAGTTATTAAAAAATTTAGATCTAAAATCGAAAACCAAAAAAAAAAAAAAAANTTTTTTGAGAAGGAAAAGAGATGGATACTTGATAGTAATACTAGAGAGATTATAAATTTTACTATATAAATCTTACAAAACGATTTTAAATAAATGAGTAATATGCAACAATTGAGAAATATGTGTCCGTCGCATCAAAATATTAAATAAATAAGAAATATGAAAAAGTATTTAATATTAAATAATATCACATCGGCTATATTAAAATTCAATAATTAAGAAATATGTGCACAAAATAACCAAATCAGCATTTCACCATAATTCTAAAAGGTATTAGTGAGGTGGTTATTTTTCACATATGTCTTTTATTTATTAGATTTTGATACGACTAACATGTTAATATTTGATACTAAATAACTTCTCTCATTACAAAACTACCAAACATCAGGATAAGAAACAAGAGTGGGTTCCACATGGGCTTCAAGTTGGTGTGATTGGAATATCAGATGTTTCCATTAGATGTAGTTGCAAAACATAATCATCAAAGGAAAAAAAAAAAAAAAAAAAAAACCTAATTCACACCTTTTTGTCTCTAAGCTAATTCACATCTCCTTAACTCTAACTCACACCTTTTTGTCTCACTACTCATCAAAACCTAAAGAAAAATTGTAAGTATTCACTTGTTGAGTAATTAACTGTTATAACATATCCCAATTCATCAGCTTCTGGTGACAATTTATTTCAATAGTAGCCCTTCTTATTATTTTTACAAGTAAAATTAAAAAAATTAACAAAAAAATAATATTGTGTTGGAAAAAGTTTAACTCCAAACTAATTTCATCCAATCCATATGCTAATTAAAAAAACCATTGATTTAGAAAGGAAAAAAAAAATCCATTGATTTGATTTATAATATTAATCGCATAATTTTTAAATAAATCATGTAACTTGTTTAAACAATATACACAGATATTTTATATCCTTTCTTACAGTGACTAAGTGAAAATTGCTCCAAGCCAGGTTTGGAGCTAAATTGGTTTAATCAACAAGGCTATATTTTTCCCTTTTGGTTGTAAATTTTAGAATTGCAACTAAACCATAGTAATGGACAGAAAAATTTCCAAGCCCACGGCCGAACGGATCACTTTCGTTTATTTATATATTTATTTTTTAAAGCCACATCCCTTCGTGTCTACTGTCTACTGTCAAATTTAAAAGCTTCGGGGTCTTTGTTTTTAATTTTCAAAGTTCTTTTCTTTAAATTAAGTTTTTTTTTTTATCAACTTCTATTAAGAATTGAGTATTTTAAGTTTTTTCATTCTAATTTTTTTAATTACAAAATTTTAATTAATGATTGAAAAATGTTTTCTCAATTTTTTTTTATAATTTTTTTTAAAAAGTTGATAAAAATAACTTAAGTGAATAAATTTAAAACTTAAAGTATTAAAAAGAATAAATGCAAAATTAAAAATATAAAATAAATTTTGTTAAAATTTAAATAGTATGTATTACATTTCAGCCAAAGATCTTCAAAACTTAATCGAGTCAAAGAATTTGCTTTTTAGTGTTTTAAAATTTTTAAAGTTTAAATGAAAATGTTTAGAATTTAAATTCATCATATTCTATTTTCACCTTTTCTTAAAAAAAAAAAAAAAACTTCAATCATATTTCTCACTTTACCACCCCATTTTTAAATAAAAATAAATATTAATAAATATCACATCATTCGCCACAAGCCACGTGGGGCCACATATCACCACAGGAATTGTAAACAAAGAACTATTGAAAATGGACGTGGAGAATTTAGAACAGCATCCACCAAACCTACCCAACTTCTCTCGCATTTTCTAATCATTTCTCTATTCGGCGTCTGACTTAAAACTCAAACACTTCCACACACACTAAAACCTAAACCCTAAACCCTGGTGAAGTATAGAACTTCAGATCTATCTCTTGGATTCAGTGGCAAATACGGTGATGGCAGCATATATAGATCAAGGGAAGAGAGGTGTTGTTTTTAAAAACAATTAACAAAACAAAACAGAAATCTTCTATGCACAGAAAGCCCAGAGGAAAGAATGACACACAATTACGCAGAATAAAACACAGAGAGAGAGAGAGATGGAATGCATACGGGATTATCAATATTATTATTATGTGATACTGTTGGCATATTGTTGTTAGTACTAGTCTCTGAAGAAGGAGGCACCTCAGCTTGAATCATAAAGTCACCAGATTGTTGACTTGCTTGGACATCGTGACCTCCCACGGTTGCGTGCATAGCTGTACTTTGAGATCTCACTTCTTTCTTAACTTCTTCCCTTGTTTCTAGCATCACAATTTACGAACCAAGTTTTCAACGCATTTGCTGAACTTATAATATGCATTTATATATGAGTAATTTTACTGTACTCAGAAAAAAGAGGGGAGTATGGTATTCACTAGTAGGTAACCTTTTATACTAGGTTACTTCTTTTTTTTTTTTTTTTTTTTTTTTTTTTTTTTTTCATATTTGACGGTTTTATCCTCATATTGTGCAGTTTCAATATCAAATGTGACAGTTATTTTCTTACATTTGGTGTTTCCTTACTTTTTCTTATATGGACGTCCATCTCTTTTCCTTCTCAAAAAAAAAAAAGTATCCATCTCTCTTTCTTATCAAAAAAAAAAAAAAAAAGATCCATCTCTCTTGCTGAGTTACTAAAGACATGAACTAAGTAAAGAGCTAACCTATATTTGGAATTCAAGTGCCAAGGTTCAGAAATCCTCACGGCATCGTGTTTATGGCCCAAGGAATGAGATTTATGCTGGCAAGAATGGTGGGTTTATAAGCTTATTTTGCGTTTTAAGTACTAGGGCTCTCTGAATTCCAAGGTGTTTTACATCATCCTACCCAAAGCACTGGGCAAACTCTCTTTCCATAGATCTCTTAAACATAGTGAAGAGTCTTTTGGAGATTAGTCCCTCATACCAAGTTACATGCTTAATAAAAGCTTGTTGGATTTAATTTTTATCCAACTTTGTTCCAGACTGGCCTTATCCACTTCTTGATACATGTTGATTGAGTTATGAATAAGTTATTTTGGTTGTGAGGCATATGCTATTGATGGCTCCTAAGTCCTAACTAACTTTTGGTTGCTTATTTCATGAAATTTAATGTTTTTCAGGAGAAGCAGCCCCAGAGACAATGGCCATAATAAGGGGAGGGAAAGAGTAGCCGTGGATCTAATGCGAAAATGTTTTGTTGGCCATAATAATAGCATAAGAGCAATGTAGCATTGTTAATTGGATAAGGGAAATATTATGCTTGTAAGTGGTAATTGATCTACCTTCGTTTCGTCAATTTAGTTGATCAGATTTGGTTGGGGATGCATGTGCATGACTTTATTAATTGTGTGAAAGAATGACACATTGACGGACGCTGTATCTCACCAAAACATTCTTCTGCTATATTATTAAGACTACAGTTTGTGAAGAATTAGTGGTCTGACCCCATGACATGTGTTTGGTGCCTTTGGACCCTGGTTTAATAAGGGCAGTGCAAGTCTCTGTACTCACTACTCAGGGCAGCTAACAAATTTGGAGGCGCGATATATTTAAATGGTGTCTTTTTGTTATCACTTAAAAAACATTTAACTAGTATTTAATATCATAATTTCTTAATAACAAAAATCTATTCCTTATATTTTGTAATATGCTCTTTTTTTCTTTTTCTTTTTTTTTTGGAAAAATGCAAAAGTTATAACAAATTTTACTTTAAAAAAACTTTCATTTAAAAAAACTTTCAAATGATGTAAAAATGAATGCAATTAGTAACACTTCAACAAGATAATAAACAAGTATTTGCATGAATGAAATTAGGGATATTATAAATTTTATAACATGAAACTTACAAAGATATATCATTAATCACAAAAAATAATTCAAAAATGCATTTAATAGGTTATTGACGTCCACATATCATATTAATTTTCACATTAATTTGTAAACTTTTCAAGTAAAATTAATAATATTTCTAGCATTTTCCTATTTGAATTATTTCTTGCGATTAGTAACACATATATTTATAAGGAAAAATGCTAGAGATACAAATTCTTTTACAAACTAATGATGTGATAAATGATTATAGATAAATAAAAAAGTGATGTTATTAGTAAGCTCAGATGAGAACAAGTAAGAAGTTGACCACAACAATAGTTTATAAAAATATTGTAAAATAGTTTGTAAAACTATTGCATTACTCTACTTGTAAGACCCATGTATCTAAAATTGTATCATCTCTAGCATTTCTCAATACTTTGAAACTTCTTAAAAGTAAAAAAAATATATAAAACTTTTTTTTCCCCTATATCTCTAAATTTTTTTAAAATATATCAAATTTTGCCCCAAAATTTGGGGCCTTTCTCTAGTAGGGGGCCCTAGGCAGTGGCCTAAGTGGCCAACCCTGTGTACTGATATGCATTATTAAGAGTTTAAATTATGTCTGGATGTAGTGTAAAACTCACAGGTTACACCCTCCAATGGGAGAACGCCAAATAATCAATTTATTAAAAAAAATCATTACAACTTCTCTCTCACCCACACTTCCTTTCACAGACCACCAGCAACTACAACTGTTGCCACACTGCTGCTCCGTGCTCTCCTAAACCCGAAACCTTCAAGCACCGATCTTACACACCTCATTAAAAAAAAAATTAAATCACTTAAGATGTCAAGTACTTAGAGCATCCGTAGCAGATGTTGCAAAAACCAATGTCATTTTAACACACCAAAAGCCTACTTTATTATTTTACCACATCATTTTACAACATCCCATTTATCAGATGTTTTATCATTCAATTCTATACATTAAAATAATATTTACTACACATTAAAATAATATATTATCTCCTCCCTATCATCACCATCAACAACAACGGCACATCCACCACTGCCGCAACAATGGCCACAAACAGCAACAACACTGGCCAACCCCCACCAGCACAAACCCACATCCACCAACTCCACCTTAAAAAAAAAAGAGATCGGCACAAGCACAAATCCCAAACCCATCGGCACCATCCCAAATCTCAAATCCATAGCACCATCCCAAAATCAACCAACCACCGCTCAAATTAGCCAACCACGACTCAAATTAATCAAACACAACCCACAACAACCACCCTAAAAAACACCGCCACAATCACCGCAAGAGAAAGAAGAGAGATCTGGCAGTGTGCGAGATGGTAGAGGGTGAGATCGGAGAGACCTAAACGACCTGGACGGCGAGATGGTGGCAAAGTGAGATCAAAGAGACCTGGACAGCGAGACACGGCGGCGTTTTGGCCCTTCTCGTCTTGGACGTCGACGATGACGATGGCTCGTGTGCTGTGATCAGCGAACTTGTGAGTCGTGGCCTCGCCCATGCCGCTTGCGCCTCCAGTGATAATGACCACCTTGCCTTGGAGCTTATTGTTTGAAGATTTGAACATTGGAACCCATCCTTCACTAGAGAGAGGGCGATTAGACAGAGAGGGAGGAGAGAGAGCAAAATCCAGAGAAGTGGAGATGGAGTGGCTAAGTGGGATGAGAGAGAAAGATGAATAATAAAAAAATAATTAAGTATCAATGCCATTTGAGTCTGTATCGTGGCAAAATGCAACAGTACTATAGCATGTGACAAAAATTTGGCACATCTGAAAAAACTCCGTTTTTGTGTTTGGTGTGCCAAATATTTGGCATTTGGCACATTTGTTGTGGATGCTCCTAAGAAAATATTATTCTCTTTAATTACAATTCTCAATTCAGGAGTGTGGCGGGAGATGAGACGAAGTCAGTTGACAGAGCAGGGAAATTAAAGCAGATGTGATCTTGTTGACTTGGTTTCATTTTTTATGAATCTAGTGCACCTTAAGTTTTATTTTTTATGAATCTGTATTGTTTCAGCCACTTGTTAATTGCTAGAACCATCTAGAAGTTCTCGTTCTTTGTGCTATGATAGCTTCTCACCAATGCGTTTTATATGATCAACTAGGAGGCATGCTTTGAAAATAGTGTTAAAAATATGAGAGATTCCCATTTCAAAATTTCAAGAGCAAAATCTTCATTCCTTGGGTGCTAGGAAGTTAAACCCATTTTTTTTTTTTTAATTTTATTTATTTTATTTATTTTTTTAAAATAATCTGAAAAGCTTTATTGAAAGAAACTCAAAGCAAAGAAGTAAACAGCCCAGGAGCTACATTCTGCCTAATGATATCAACAAAAATATAAGGCCCTATACATGGATCTATCTCACCTACACGGGAATTATATAAGGACAAGACTGCCGAAACATGGGCTGCTTGGTTTGTCAGCTCTATTAACCCAGCAAAAGGAGCACTCTGAAAAGCAATTAGAGATAGAGACAGCCTCTTCTATGTAGTTCTTGATCCTCCAAGGTCAATCTCTAGACTGTTGGGAGATAGCATCAAACATGTTTTAGAGTCTCCTTCCAACACAGCCTAAGGAACCTCATTCTCCATTGCCAATTGAACAGCCCACAACAGGGCTTCGGCTTCAGCTTGGAGAGGGATGATGGTAATAATCTTTTTAGAGCCAGAGAGGGATGATGGTATTAATCTTTTTAGAGCCAGCTAAAACCACCATCCCTCTCCAATCTCTCAACACAACAGAAATGGAAGAGAAATTAATCCAAATAGCTGCATCACAATTAAACTTAAACCAATCCCTTCTAGGAGCAGAACCTTAAGCATGAGTCTGCGGACACACATATCAAACAAGTCTATTATGATCATTGATTTGACACTTTTTTCTTGCAAGACCCAAGGGGCCAAGCCCAAAAGGTTGAATGCTCTGGTGAATTATGCAAGCGTGATTGGGGGCCAAGGAAATTTGACCCTGTCTGAACCTTTGGCAATCTACATTGATTACAATGCAACCCTCTTTTATTTATTGTCGTTATTCATGTTATTTTCCTATTTCCAAATTCACTCAAGGTTTAACTTGGTGTAATAGTGCAGAAGATCAAACAAAACTAAACCTCAAAACTTTTTCTAAAATAAAAATCTTAAGATTGAATACACAGCCCCAAGACAACTACAATGAATAGTATTAGCAAAGCAAAGATGCTGCCCCAACATGTGATAACTTATTTTAAAGATTACTAAAATCACAATCCTTCATTCCAACATTGTGTCAATACTGAAAGTCAGGAATTAATTAAAAAAGAAACAATGTTGAAATCTACTAAAACCAAATTTATGTCTTCCTTGTACATTCACTAATGTCTCAACTTTCAATCCTCCCTCCCATCTATCATCAGCCAAAAAACAAAGATGGTAAACAGCTAGTAACTGCAAATAGCTACGTGCCAAAAGAATGCAAATGAGTAAATTAGATAACAGTGCTACCTTGCATTCCAGTTGTCAACAAATATTGTGCCAACTTGAAAATTGTGGCATGTGGGTACTTGTCACGCAGCTTAGCACCATCACAGTGGAATATTTCCCATGCATATTTATAAATCAGAACACATTAATCTATTAAGGCATCATTGCTGGCTTGATTACTACCATGAAGATCTGGGAGGTCAAAACTAACGGAGAACTTGATCCATCTCTCTCTCCACTTGAGACAGGGCTGCATCACAAGGCCAATTACCATAGCACCGATACTTACAAGAAATACCTTGAGTGTAGAAAGAGCCAACACAGCGCAAATCAATATGGTTGGCAGAATACACATAAGAATGGCTCCAATTGTTCCCACAGGTATCTTGTAAGGCCGAGATGCAAATGGATGTTTTACTAGGAATTCCAAAATCATTCCGAAACAGTACAAGAAAATTTTCTGCTGCTACAATCTCTTGGAAGCTCAGCCATGACAGCAAAAGCATGCTAGAAGCTGAGCACGCTAATAGGGATTCTATTCTCAGCTTCTAGCGTGCTCTTGCTGAGCTTCCAAGAGATTGTAGCAGCAGAAAATTTCTTGTACTGTTTCGGAATGATTTTGGAATTCCTAGCATTTGTATGGTTACGAGTAAAACATCCATTTGCATCTCGGCCTTACAAGATACCTGTGGGAACAATTGGAGCCATTCTTATGTGTATTTCGCCAACCATATTGATCTGCGTTGTGTTGGCTCTTTCTACACTCAAGGTATTTCCTGTAAGTATCGGTGCTGTGGTAATTGGCCTTGTGATGCAGCCCTGTCTCAAGTGGAGAGAAAGAGATGAATCAAGTTCTCCGTTAGTTCTGACCTCCCAGATCTTCTTGGTAGTAATCAAGCCAGCAATGATGCCTTAATAGATTAATGCGTTGTGATTTAGTAAAGCATCCATTTGATAGTTGTGCTACAATCATGGTTCAACATATTTTATAAAGGTGTACCTGCAAAACATATTTAACAATTTTTTTTAATACCAAGAAGCAGATAGGTTTCCATACAAAGAGATTCTAAGTTTATATAGATTCTAAGCTAACCTTCAAATAATGAAGACACCACATCATTTTTTCTGCCCACTTAGTTCTTAATTTGTACATTTGTGGTTCTCTTTGTTTATTTCTTTGTTTTTTATTTTTGGCAACTAAGTTTTTGTCATTAAGTAGGACATATAGAATATGGGTAGATTGTGGTGATTATTTTAAAAATTTATTGTCAAATAATCCTTAATCCAAAATTTGCTATCAAATTATTCACTTAAAAATAATAAAAACTTTCTTACCCGTAGCTATGTTAATTTTTTTCACTCGTGTTAGTTAACCAAGATTGGCATGAGCAACAATAAAGAAAACACAATGAGACCAACCAATCCTTGAGAACCAAAGAACGCTGATTACTTATAGCATATAACATGGGGAAAAAATGAACACAAGCTAAGTATATGCAAGTGCTTTAATAAACTTTTCCCAATTTAACTGTTTCTAATCCCCAAGAAAATACATAACAAACAAATATGATTAATAGAATTGTCAAGTCGGAAATAAAATTTATAAATTTTCTTTCAAGCATTTTATCAAACACTATGGATTCAAAATAAAATATATAATTACTCTTGGGATCTTTGCAATGTGAATCCAACAAAAGTTTGGCCTCAGTTGACGTTTTGAAGGTCAGCCAATCCATACATGTACATGGGTCTGTGCTTCAATTGCACATGCGTGGAGGAGCATTTTTTTTAAATTTTTTTATTAAGTTTCTTCCTCATTGATCATTCTAAACAAAACCAGATTACTTATCAAATTGTCTTTTACTTAAGGTCTATAGTACGAAATCTAACAAATTTTCTTAATCACATCCCCATGTAACATATTTATATCACTTACCCAAAGACCAAGTCATAAATTACAGAAACGGTGTGGGTCAGTAAAAATCTCAACCAGCAAACAATTCAAATATAAAAAATTAAAAATTAAAAATTAAAAAAAATTTAAAAAAAAAAAAAACCAGCATCTAGTCTGTTTATCAAAAACCCATTACCAAACAACATCAAAGAATGAACAAACAGAGTAATAGTATTTTGTACCTCTTTGATACAGAAGAAGGGTCTGATAAATTAAGGGCCGGTGGTTTTCCTCCTTGGGTTTAGTCCTGCCGACTGCAACAGGTAAAGTTGAAGTTTCAATCTCCCTGAGTCTGAGTACCCTCAAACATTGTAAACCACAAACTTAGCACCCCAAGTAAAATAAAAGATAAAAATGAAAGATAGAAATAGAGAGGGAGAGAGAGAGTCAGCAATATTTATTTACATGCAGACATTGATGAAGGAGTTGTTGTCCATGAGCTTGTAGAGGAAGAGTCGATCCATCAATATATAACCAATCAATCTTCAACACTTTTTTTGGCTGTAATTGAGGGAAGAGAAAGGAAAAAAAATGAGTAAATGCAGAAGAAGGGAAGAGAAATTTATACATTGATGAAAAGGGAAGCTGAAAGAGTTAAATTTTTGCTGGAAGAACTGAAGAGTTAAGAGAGAGAAAGAAGTGAACTGCTTTTTGCTGAAACGAATTAAGTTCTGAACTTAAATGCTGCAAAGAACTCACATAGTGCGTCCATGCCTTCCGCACAAGGTCTCAACTTTTTTTTTTTTATATATATATTGATGATTATTTAAGGGTAATATTTAAATAAATCGCATAACTTATTGATAGAAGTTATATATTTATAAATAAATAAATATATATATATATATATTTTTTTTTTTTTGAGAAACAAAGTTGAATATTTACATGGTTACTCTAGTCCTAGCAACCATCTAAATTTACATGAGTTTAAATAATTTAATGTGTGTGATTTTTAGAGTTAGAAGCGCAAAATTTAACCAAACTTTAGCAATGTTTATATCTTAAACATTATTATTTTATTCAACCCCAATTATTTTAATCTCACAAAACATAGAGAAAGAATAAAAACAAAAAAGAATAGGGATAGAATAAAAAAATTTAAATAAAGTGGTAACCGGTTAAGAGAATAAAATATTAAATGTAGAGTATACTGATAAGGTAGTTATATAAAATAGATAAAATAGTTTTTTTTTTTTTTTGAGCAATTTTGAGGTGTCCCACTCCCATACTTGTGAGATGAAGAGATATAAAAACAAGTAACGTATCTACTATCTGACATATTAGATTTTTATTTAAGTGAAGAAGAAGAAGAAGAATAGATACAACTCATAAAAAGTGTTTCTTTTAGTTTGGTATAACTTGTTTTCGTTGGTTTATTTTAGAGAATTAATTAGGCAAAAATAGATTTTTTTTTTTTTTGGTCAAGACTCAAGAGGCTGAATTATATTAGATTAACTGGGTAAAAATAGAATTGAATCTTAAAAGACTGGACTTTAGAGAGTTGTGTATAAGACTTACAAGTAAATAAAAACATCAGCTTCAAAAAGAATACAAAATTACAATCGTATCCCTAATAGTGTCTTGTTAAATGTGAGGAGGGATATGATGTTGTAATTGGCTTAAAAAAAAAACAATAAATAATTAAATAAATCAAAGAGAGAAACCAAGCCGTGGGTGATACCGTACCGTACCGGCCATTGCACCGGAATCCACACAAACCGATCACACCGGAATCCCAAAGAAAACCAGTAAAAAACCCATTCTTCAACCAAATCAGAAACGTCCAAACCACTTTCAGTTCCAAATTTAACACACAAATCGGAGAGATCCTGCTGTCCTGAACAGTTTGAACATCAACGATACTCACCTAAAATGGTAGCAGCAACCCAAATCGGAGACTCAAATGGCGGCAACTATTTCACCTCTCACCGCCAACGGACTGAACCAGTAAAGCTTCACACCTTCGAACTACTAGCACCCCCAAACAAATCAACCACCATCGATCTATGTGGATCAGTTCTTGAGAGAGAGAGAGAGAGAGAGAGAGAGAGTTCACATGAGAGAGTCTGTGATGAAATGAGTAAAAGAGAGGGAGGTGAGAGTTAGGTAAAAGAGAGAGAAATGCTCGGTTATTGAAGTAATTGTGAATTTGTGCACAATTTTTCACAAAGCTGATGTGTTTTTTGGGATCAAAATACGTAAAAAGAGTAAGAGCATCCTCATCAGGTGTGCCAAATGCCAAATATTTGACATATGGCATACCAAACCTCAAAATATGAGCCTCATGAGATGTTCCAAATGTCAAAAATTTTGGCACACAGCTACAGTACCGTCTCAAATATGAGATGGTACGGACAGCCATGCCAATTTTTTTTTTTTATTTGTTTATTCACTCAGACTCTCTCTCATATATTCAGTCGGACTCTCTCTTTCCCTTCTCTCATTTGCGTTCATTCTTTTCTCTCTGCGTCTTCGTTCTTCTTTGTTGCCAATCTCGTCGAAGCCGCCAATCTCGCCGCTGATCTCGCCGGAGCCATAGTCGTCCTCCACAACTCCCTTTTCACTCTCATTCTCTTCCTCTCTCATCCTCAAGCCGCTGAAGCCGATCTCGCCTAAAGCCACCTCAAGCCGCTGAAACCGATTCGCTTGAAGCTGCCTGAAGCCAATCTCGCCGCTAACGTCTCCCGCCTAAAGCCGACCTCGCCGCCTGAGCTATGGGTTTGTTTGATTTGGGATGGGTTTTGAGGTTTGTGAATGTGGTGGGTTGTGGGTTAGTTGTGGCAGTGGTACTGTGGTTGTGGCGGCAATTTGGTGGTGATTATTGGGTAGTTGTGGTTATTTTTTGGGTTGTTGTGATTTTTTTTTTTCTGGTTGTGTTTTTTTTTTTTTTTTAAAGTGCCGTTGGTGGATGTGGGTTTGTGCCGGTGGTGGTTATCGGTGTTGTTGCGGCAGTGGTTATTGGTGGCCGTTATTGCGGCAGTGGTGGAGGAGCTGTTGTTGTTGTTGTTGCTGATGAGGATGAGAATGATAGGGAGAAATTTTACCGTTTGAAGTTTTTTTTTTTTAATGATATTTTAATGTGATGGATATATTATTTTAATGTATGGGATTGAAAAATAAAACACCTGATAAATGAGATATTATAAAATGATGTTGTAAAATAGTAAAGTAGACTTTTGATGTGTCAAAATGGCATTTTTTATACAACAGCTGATGAGAATGCTCTAACTATATCTATTTTGCAAAACTATACAAAACCTGATGTGGTTACTCTGTGCTGCGCTAAGAGAGTGAAAACCCAAGACTTCTTTATTTCTTTTTCTTTTTTTTCTTTTTTTTTTTTTGGGAAAGGATAACCGATAACCCAAGACTTCGGCAACGAGACAGAGGACAATGAAAATGTGTACTGTAGGCCTTTTATAAGGAGGTTGACCTAATAATGAACGGTACAGATTGGTTCAAGGGTTTTAAAGGCGCTTCTACACCGTTTGATCTATTTTTTGTTAACTGTGTTTGGTTATGTGAATAGTTGGGAGCTGACTCATAATACTTGAGCCGCTGACTCATAATCCTTAACGAGGATGATGGTAACAATAATGTTGTGTTGACAAATGCTAATATTCATGTATATTATGATCTTGAAGTAGATCTTTTTGAAGGATGGGAGTAGATGATCCTATATAATTTGTGTTAACTTAATTATTTGTATTATTTGTTTTCTTTATATGCAATGAACAATTAAGTTTTTTATACTGTGCTTTTTTTTTTTTCTTTGTATGCAATCAACAATTGAAGTAATGTTTTATGGTAAATAGAGATTTTTGAGATAATGTTTTATGATAAATAGATATTTGTGTGTGTGTGTGTGTGTGTGTGTGTGTAAAATAGCGGTAAACTCAAAACGGTACATCAGTATTGACCGGTACTCGAAATATATCGTACCGATGATCAAACCGGTACAGTCTCCGGTACGGTAGTAACTTCCTTCCAAACACATTTTTATTTATATATTTATTTTCTTTTTTTAAAATGAAAAAGATTATATAATTTGATTATTAGGAAGGAATGAATGATTTGAACCTGGTTATGGTTTATAATTATTTATTATAAACCAAAAAAAAAATTTTTTTTTTTTTTGAGAATAAGAAAAAATTATATGAATCTAACTTCTAAAGTACCTTATCCATTTATAAGCACATTTCTCCATGACTTTCATTTGTTTAAATGTTTTTCCAAATGTTTACTATTTTTTTTTTTTTTACTTTATGCTTTTTTTACAAAAAAAAAAAAAAAAAACTTTATGCTTTTATGATTTTTTTTTTCTTTTGATGAGTAACAGAAAGGATTTTATAACTTTATACTTTTATGATATGTATATACAATTTCTTTCTTCTTTAATTTCATCATTCCGAGATAAAATTATTAATATCTTTTCAGACTTGGTAAGTTTAACCTCAAAGGGTTGATAAGAGATTAGAATTACTGATCTCCACTTCAAAAGATGTGGTCACAACTAGGGTGGAAAAGTAAGCTCAAACCTATTTACCCACCAAATTATTAGTTGGGTTAAATGGGCATCAACCCAATTAGACCAATGATTATTAGGTTTTAACTAAAAACTCATTGAGACTCATTTAACCCAAAAACAATACACCCAAATTCAACCCAACCCTTCCATAATATTTATAAAAAAAAAAAAAAAAAAAAAAAAAAAAAAAAAAAAGGCCCTTAGACGTTTCAATGTTTCAGGGTTTTCATTTTCTTTCATTTTCTCGGCCTCCAAATACCTCTCTCTCTCTCTCTCTCTCTCTCTCTCTCACAGAATTGAAATATTTTGGTTCAGGTCTGAGCAAGAATCGATCTCTCTCTTTCTTAACTTGCTCTCTATGAAGAGCATTTCATTAATGGTGGATCTTACTCATTAAGTCGAATCGTTCATTAAGCTGAAGCGAGTACAAGACGACAACAATGTTGGACGAACTTCTCGGTCGAAGACTCGAATCGATGTGACATGGAGCATTTCGTTAACTTTTTAAATTTTGATGTGGTTGTAGTAAGTCGTTGATTAAACTGACGAAGACGTGGATCGATGTAATACGGAGGAAGAGAAAGGTGACTGAGAAGTTTTTGAAGAAAGATGTGGTTGATTTGCTTGCAAATGACTCGATATCAATGCTTATGGAAGAGTAATTACTCGCTTGTTCTTTTAACTTTACGTTATGCTCATCTGATTTGATCTCAGAGTCGATTGAGTTTTTCTTTTTTGTTTGGTTGTTGAGAAAATTTTTGGAGAAAGAAGAATTCAAAATTTTTAATTTTGGTTCATTATCAGAGATAGAGAAAATTTCAAATGGCACAATCTTTGATTTAACTGTGCTCATTAATTAGCATAATCTTTGTTTGGCTACTGAGAAAAAAGAGATGAAATTTGACTATGAAATTCTAACTTTCATTTCTAGGATGAGATTATCAGATTGGACGGTCTGTGTGAAGTATCAGAGCCATCAGATCCTGCAGCTTTCAAACTTCGTTTTCACTTTAATGACATTTTGGTAATTTTGATGATTGGGTAATTAGGTGAATTGGGGTTTATCCATAATAATTGGGATGGGTTGGATTTGGGTTAGAAACAATTAGTTAAATGAGTTTTAATAGGTAAGAGCATCTCCAATAGGTTCGGTATCCAGCTATATTAGCTAAAATTTGGAGAATTTGTGCACTATTCATACTCCAGCAGATTCGGTAAACCTGATTTTTTTTTTTTGCTTATGAACAGTAGCCCATCAAGTTTGATGGGCTACTATACATTAGCTATTAAATTTCTTGTCTTAAAATATTACCAAGTACTTATTATATTAGTTCTTTCTCCCTCCTCCTTCGGATTTTTTTTCTCTCATTCTCTCTGTTGCCGTTGCTACTTTTTTTCTCATAAACCAAATGAAATTAGAAAAATAAAAGGAAAAAAGAAAAAGAAAAGAGAGAGACCTGTTCATGAGCAAAAGAATTAATCCAAACACAAAACACAAAACAAAATTCTATTCTTAAAATAAAGTTGAATCAGAACAAGCAAATATGAAAAAAAAAAAAAAAAAAGAAAAAAAAAAAAAAGAAAGAAAGAACAAGCGATCTGACCCAGCCTGATGGTGGGAGAACAACGAGCAATGGTGGAGATGCTGGAGCGACGGTTAGAGGACGACAAGCCTCTCTCTCTCTCTCTCTCTCTCTCTCTCTCTCTCTCTCTCTCTCTCTCTCTCTCTCTCTCTCTCTCTCTCTCTCTCTCTCTCTCTCTCTCTCTCTCTCTCTCTCTCTCTCTCTCTGTGTGATGTGAAGCAAAGAGATGCTGTAATGTTCTTGATGAGGTGAAAAAGAAAAAAAAAAAAGAGGGGGCTTGGACACTTGTGTGCTTAATTTTCAGAACCGAACCGGAAAGTTGGACCGTAAAAACTGAGAATCGTGATGAAAACCAATTTTTTAAGACTAAAGAACCAGATTTTTAGTTAATTCTGTAAACCCTTAAAACCGAGGTTGGACCACACAAACCGGTGGCAAGAACCGTGCGGTCCAACCCTTTAGCAATTTATTTTATTTTATTTATAAAAACAATTTAACACAATTTTATTCTGCTTAATTAAATTATCCATCTCTTACAAGGAATAAAAAAAATATAATTAAAATCCTTCAAAGATATTCAACTTTACTTCAAAAATTAATCATAAATTTAATGTTTTCATGGTTATTATTTTATTTTATTAACTTTATTATTAAATTATTAAATATATGCTTGAAAATCATTAAATTTCAATCACATATATAGATATATTAGTCAATTTTGCTAGTTTTATAATTTAATATCTATATTTAGGCTTTAATTAATTATTAAATTAATTATGACGTCATCACGATTCGACCCCGATTCGACCTCAGTTCAACCTCAAAAATCTTGAACCTCTCCCTTTTACGGTTCAAAAAATGGTCTAGGTCTGAAAACCTTGCTTGTGTGGAGGAGAAAAATAAGAAAAAGAAAAAAAATGAAAGGAAACGTGGATGAATTTTGTTGGAACTAGTAACAACTTTCTACATAAATTTTGTTGTGAAAGTATTGTGTAAAATGTTGTGAACATAACACTTCTCATTAAAAAATATAGTTGTTAAAAAAAGAATAAATGATGATTAAAAAAAGAATAAACAATAAATAAAGAAATAATATTTAAATGAGATAGAAAATGGGATAGAGAATCTGTTGGAAGTGTATTTGAAAAAGTGAGTAGGTTAAAACTAAATGTCACTATTCATTCTCTAAAAAGTACAAAAATTTACTGAAACTGCTAGAGATGTTCTAAATAAATTTTAGGCGAAAAGCACATTTTCGTCCCTACATTTTCACACGATTTCCATTTTGGTCCATAACTTTTTTTTTTACTGCTTTTAGTCCCTATCCTGGAAAACGCCTATTGTTTTAGTCCTTACCGTCAGCCAACTGACGGAAAAAGCTGAGGTGGCTAACGGCACATTAAAATAATAATTAAAAATTTTATTTTGGCATTAAAAAATGCCACATCAGCATTTAAATTTAAAAAAAATTAATTTATTAATTTTAACTAAATAAAAAAAATTAAAAACAAAATTAAAAACAAAAAAAACACATAAATTGAGATCTAAAAGCAAGAACAGTAAGAACACAAATACATATTTAAGAACAAGAATATTTTCTTTTATTTGACATTTTCTCTTTTTTTTTTTTTTTCCTTAGAAAACAAACACAAGATTAAGCAACAACACAAACAGAAATCCAGTAAGAGCACGAACACAAACACAAACACAAATGCTGACAAATCCAGCACACAAACCCATCAATCCTTCTTCAGCAAAACCAGCAACAAGCCAAAAAAACACAAACACAAATCCAAAGAGTCCACGGCACAGTCCCCAGAACAACCCAAAAAACACAAACACAAGAATAAAAGGCAGATCCGATTCTCAGAGCACCTCTCACCACCATGGACCAATCCACCACCACCAACCACACCTCTCCTCTCAACCCCATGGCGCCGCCGTCTCCGCCTCAAAACCTCCCTCTTTTCTGAGCTCTCAGGCACCGTGGGTGACCTCGGCACCTACATCCCCATCGTCCTAACCCTCACCCTCGTCTCCCACCTCGACCTCGGCACAACTCTCATCTTCACCTCCCTCTACAACACATCNGAAGCAAAGAGATGCTGTAATGTTCTTGATGAGGTGAAAAAGAAAAAAAAAAAAGAGGGGGCTTGGACACTTGTGTGCTTAATTTTCAGAACCGAACCGGAAAGTTGGACCGTAAAAACTGAGAATCGTGATGAAAACCAATTTTTTAAGACTAAAGAACCAGATTTTTAGTTAATTCTGTAAACCCTTAAAACCGAGGTTGGACCACACAAACCGGTGGCAAGAACCGTGCGGTCCAACCCTTTAGCAATTATTTTATTTTATTTATAAAAACAATTTAACACAATTTTATTCTGCTTAATTAAATTATCCATCTCTTACAAGGAATAAAAAAAATATAATTAAAATCCTTCAAAGATATTCAACTTTACTTCAAAAATTAATCATAAATTTAATGTTTTCATGGTTATTATTTTATTTTATTAACTTTATTATTAAATTATTAAATATATGCTTGAAAATCATTAAATTTCAATCACATATATAGATATATTAGTCAATTTTGCTAGTTTTATAATTTAATATCTATATTTAGGCTTTAATTAATTATTAAATTAATTATGACGTCATCACGATTCGACCCCGATTCGACCTCAGTTCAACCTCAAAAATCTTGAACCTCTCCCTTTTACGGTTCAAAAAATGGTCTAGGTCTGAAAACCTTGCTTGTGTGGAGGAGAAAAATAAGAAAAAGAAAAAAAATGAAAGGAAACGTGGATGAATTTTGTTGGAACTAGTAACAACTTTCTACATAAATTTTGTTGTGAAAGTATTGTGTAAAATGTTGTGAACATAACACTTCTCATTAAAAAATATAGTTGTTAAAAAAAGAATAAATGATGATTAAAAAAGAATAAACAATAAATAAAGAAATAATATTTAAATGAGATAGAAAATGGGATAGAGAATCTGTTGGAAGTGTATTTGAAAAAGTGAGTAGGTTAAAACTAAATGTCACTATTCATTCTCTAAAAAGTACAAAAATTTACTGAAACTGCTAGAGATGTTCTAAATAAATTTTAGGCGAAAAGCACATTTTCGTCCCTACATTTTCACACGATTTCCATTTTGGTCCATAACTTTTTTTTTTACGCTTTTAGTCCCTATCCTGGAAAACGCCTATTGTTTTAGTCCTTACCGTCAGCCAACTAACGGAAAAAGCTGAGGTGGCTAACGGCACATTAAAATAATAATTAAAAAATTTATTTTGGCATTAAAAAATGCCACATCAGCATTTAAATTTAAAAAAAATTAATTTATTAATTTTAACTAAATAAAAAAATTAAAAACAAAATTAAAAACAAAAAAACACATAAATTGAGATCTAAAAGCAAGAACAGTAAGAACACAAATACATATTTAAGAACAAGAATATTTTCCTTTATTTGACATTTTCTCTTTTTTTTTTTTTCCTTAGAAAACAAACACAAGATTAAGCAACAACACAAACAGAAATCCAGTAAGAGCACGAACACAAACACAAACACAAATGCTGACAAATCCAGCACACAAACCCATCAATCCTTCTTCAGCAAAACCAGCAACAAGCCAAAAAAACACAAACACAAATCCAAAGAGTCCACGGCACAGTCCCCAGAACAACCCAAAAAACACAAACACAAGAATAAAAGGCAGATCCGATTCTCAGAGCACCTCTCACCACCATGGACCAATCCACCACCACCACACACACCTCTCCTCTCAACCCCATGGCGCCGCCGCTCTCCGCCTCAAAACCTCCCTCTTTTCTGAGCTCTCAGGCCCGTGGGTGACCTCGGCACCTACATCCCCATCGTCCTAACCCTCACCCTCGTCTCCCACCTCGACCTCGGCACAACTCTCATCTTCACCTCCCTCTACAACATCGCCACTGGTCTCCTCTTCGACATCCCCATGCCAGTCCATTTGGGTGTTGGTTTTGTTTTAAATTTCTGGGTTTGTTTTTTGTGGGTTTGATGATTTTTCTGGGTTTATGGGTTTGATTTGTTGGAGGTTTCGGTGGAGGATGGTGTTTGGATGGAGGTTTCGGTGGAGGATGGGGTTTGGAGGTGGTGGCCGTGGCATGCATCAAGAAGAGAATCCATTGTTGCACAAGTGGGTATATGGGTTTGCTTGAAACTTGGACGAGTGGGTATCTGGGTTTGTTTGAGACTTGAGTGACGAATTTTGTTTAGATTTGGGTTTATGAGTTTATTTCTTTGATTTATTTATGGTTTGGTTTGGTTTCCTGGATTTATTTCTTGTTTTTCTGGATTTGATGGAGTAGATTTGGTTGCTGGATTTGGATTTGGATTTGGGGTTTGCTGGAGATTGGATTATTTCATGGATTTAGGAAGAACACGAAGAACATCTTCAGTTCTTAGGAAAAAATAATTGAAAAAAAAATAAATTAAGTTTTGTTTTTTAATTTATTTTTTTTGGTTTAAATTTTCTGACGTGGCTTTTTATATATAAAAAATTAAAATGCTAATGTGGCATATAAAAATGCCAAATAATATTTTTTTAACAATATTTTAATCGCCTCATCAGCGCCACATCAGCTAATAGAATCTTCCGTCTGCCACCTCAGCTTTTTCCGTTAGTTGGCTGACGGTAAGGACTAAAACAATAAGCGTTTTCCAGGATAGAGACTAAAAGCGGTAAAAAAAAAAGTTAGGGACCAAAATGGAAATCGTGTGAAAATGTAAGGATGAAAATGTGCTTTTCGCCTAAATTTTACATACTCAATCCAATAATGCCCACCCCAAACTCAATCAAATCCACCCATTTAACACTCCCAGTGACAACCAATTAAATACTATAAAATTTAGATCATGTGACTAACTTGATTACGACTTTCCAGTATGAAAACTCTTTAATCATACAAGTCAAGCCGATGCTTGCGACTTTCAATAACAAGAAACGATATTTGGCTTTCCATCAAAAAGTAAAATAACTTTTCAAACTTTGACTACTTGTCTCTTGCAAATTTCTATTCTTTATGATGTGATTTGAAAATTTATTATTTCTTCAGCATTCTGTGGAAGCAAACTTCAAGTTAAAATTTAAAATAATTGTTTTAATCAGGCTAATAATTTATGAGTTAAACAATTGAAGGTCTCTTTCACTGTCTCGCCCACCCCAAAAGATATCTAAGACAACATAAATGGAAATTGGTAAAATAAATTTAAAACGTTGAATTACATATTTAGTCCATAAATTTTTATTTTTTTGCATGCAAATTGAATTAATTAATTAATTTAACTAATTAATTGGTTAATTCATTATAAGGGTTTACCTATCAGAATATAAGATTAATTTTCTTAGTTAAGCCTAAGGCTCTATACATGACTGCTAATCTTAAGAACGCCCTTTGATTGGGATGTGGGGTCACTTTGCAGACAAAAGAATTGGTGAAGCTAATAAAAGCACTTGCTCTGAAATGTAACTATATTGGCAATACTGATTTTAAGGATGTTTCTCCCCTAGGGTTCAGCTTCTGTCCAGTGGCCAGTGGCCACTGAACGTGTTGGATTGGAGACACGTGTCCCAAACTGGACATGTGTCGCAAATCCAACGCGTCCAGTGGCACTAGCCACTGGACAGAAGCCAGATCCTCTCCCCTATCACTAATTTTACCCTTTACAGTTTACACCATCTGTGCCTATTTTGTTGTGTTATTAACAATAGGGTCCATAGCTTTTTTTTATTCCAATATATAGTCTTCAGCGTTTACACTTTACAGTTTACAACCTATATTGTTGTGTTTTTAACAAGGGTCCGGTTAATGTGTGCCCTTAGGATACACATTAAGCATTCTACTTTTAGAAAATTTTTATCAAAAATTGAAAAAACTGTCAATACTTTTTCAATTCTCGAGAAAATTTTTTCCAAAAATAAAAATTAATGTGTGCCCTAGAGGCACACATTAGTAAAATTCTTTTAACAATAGGGTTTATAACTTTTTTTGATTCCAATATATAGTCTGCAACTATCACGTAGGTTGATGTGATATCACATTAACCCCCGTTTTTGTTATTATGTTATAATTTTTTTTTATATTTTAATTAGTTGTATGACTTTTCGATTTGTACCGATTTTCAATTTTTTATATTTGAACCAGTTTATTTAATTTATATTTGTCTGATATATTTTTATTAATTATCCTTTATTTAATAATAATAATTTTAAGCAAATCTAAATATCCATATAAAAATCATCATTGTAAAAAAATATGAATTTAGAATAATTAATTTTGTGTTAGTACTAATTTATTGAGTTATGTGATAAATAAATTTCAATTGTGCAAGTTTAAAATATAAACTAACCACATCATCTAGTAAAGTTGAGATTGTTTTATACTTAAAATTTTATTTTAGTCAAATTATAATTTTGTATTATTAATCATTTTTTATTTATGTTTTTTTAACCAAAAAAAAATGAAATATTAGTAGAACTTGAATACAGAAGCTTAATTAATAAATTTTCATTTCAAAAGGCAAAAAATAAAAATTAAATAAAAATTAAATAAAAATTATTTAATTAATTAAAATTTAAATATAAGAAAATACCGTATTTAAAGTTTTTGCTCCCTAAAATTGTTAATCTGGCCCTAAGTCAAAACACCTCATTTTTCAAAACATACCATGTCAAATTATCTAAGTTACACAACATTCTATTGAAATATCAATTTTTTCTTGATTTTTTTAGTTGTATATTTTTTTACACACAATAATCATCATCCACTCTCTTCTTTCGTTCTTGAGATATGTAAAAAAAAAAAAAAAAAATTAAATGTATAATGAATAGTATCAATATAAATTTACATAATTAAAACTATAACAAACTTATAAATTTACATAATCATAAACATATTATTATTATTATTAACTAACTTAAATCCATCCAACTTGTTCGCCTGTCAAATCATTTATTATTATTATTATTATTATTATTATTATTATTATTTTAATAAACATTAATAATAATAATTTTAAGCAAATCTAAATATCCATATAAAAATTATCATAATAAAAAAAATATGAATTTAGAATAATTTATTTTGTGTTAGTACTAATTAAGAAAAAAGAAATATTAGTGGAACTTGAATATAAAAGCTTAATTAATAAATTTTCATTTCAAAATGCCAAAATAAAAATAAAATAGATAGAAAATATTAAAAATAAAATAAATATTATTTAATTAATTAATATTTAAATATAAGAAAATATCGTATTTAAAGTTTTTGCTCCCTAAAATTGTTAATCCGGCCCTAAGTCAAAACACCTCATTTTTCAAAACATTCCATGTCAGATTATTTACGTTACGCAACATTTCATTGAAATATCAATTTTTTCTTGATTTTTTTAATTGTATTTTTTTTTCACACACAACAATCACCATCCATTCTCTTCCTTCATTCTTGAGATACGTAAAGAAATAATAAAAAAATAAAATACAAAATAAATAATGTCACTATAAATTTACATTTTTTTTTTGAAAAACAATATAGATTTATATGATTAAAGTTATAACAAATTTGTAAATTTACACAATTATTTACCTATTATGTTTATTATTATTGTGGGTACCATAGGCATGCTTGGCAACGTCTTAGGCATGCTTTTGCAACATCCTCGGGTCCTCGGGATCTTGGGCATGCTTGGCAACGTCCTCGGCATTTTTGGCAACCTCCTAGGACGCTGTCCCAGGAGTCCCACGTCGAAGCAAACCCCCCCCCCCCCACTTGCTGCTTTATAAGCTGTGAAGCGAAGAGAGTAGTGTACCATCAGTTTATAGTTATTCGAATAACTAAACTTATGATACACTACTCCCTTCGCTTCACAACTTATAATGCAGCAAGTGGGGGGGTTTTCCTTCAATGTAGGATTCTTGGGACAGCGTCCTAGGAGGTTGCCAAGCATGCCAAGGACGTTGCAAAGCATGCCTAGGACATTGCCAAGCATGCCCGAGATCCTAAGGACGTTACAAAAGCATGCCTAGAATGTTGTCAAGCATGCCTAT
The DNA here is from genome assembly GCF_002906115.3 of Quercus suber. Taxonomy (NCBI): domain Eukaryota; kingdom Viridiplantae; phylum Streptophyta; class Magnoliopsida; order Fagales; family Fagaceae; genus Quercus; species Quercus suber. The sequence goes on from NW_027069714.1 coordinate 601,346, forward strand.
GATACCCACAATAAAAGGGCCCTTTTATTGTGGGTACAATAGGCATGCTTGGCAACCTCTTAGGACGCTGTCCCAGGAGTCCCACATCGAAAGAAAACCCCCCTACTTGCTGCCTTATAAGCTGTAATGCGAAGAGAGTAGTGTACCATCAGTTTATAGTTATTCGAATAACTATAAACTGATGGTACACTACTTCCTTCGCTTTACAGCTTATAAGGCAGTAAGTGGGGAGGGGGGGGTGGGTTTTCCTTCGATGTGGGACTCCTGGGACAGCGTCCTAGGAGGTTGCTAAGCATATCGAGGACGTTGCGAAGCATGCCTAGAATGTTGCCAAGCATGCCCGAGGTCCCGAGGACCCAAGGACGTTGCAAAAGCTTGCCTAAGATGTTGCCAAGCATGCCTATGGTACCCACAATTATTATTGACTGACTTAAATCGGATTCGACATGTTTGCCTATTGTATCATTTCATTTATTTATTTTCTAATTTCTATCGAGAAGATAGTTTCATTATTCATGTCACCTCCTTTTGAAATTTGGAATAAACTTCTCCATCGTCCACACACTGACATGCATTTAAACTTTATAGTTGACACAGTTTGCACCTATTTTGTTGTGTTATTAACAATAGGGTCCATTGCTTTTTTTATTCCAATATAGTTTGCAGCGTTTACTCATTATGGTTTACAACCTATTTTGTTGTGTTATTAAAACATAAAATGAAACATAAAAAATGGTATATATATTAATATATAAAAAAAAAAATCACTAATAAATTTTTTTTTTTTTTAATTTATGGGTGGTTAGAGTTAGGGGTGTCAATGTTTGATCCAACTTGCGAACACGAGATGGGTTTTTGCGGGTTAGGGTTGGGCCTTAACGGGTTTGGGTCATAAACGGGTCAACTCAGAAGCGACATGATAAGAAACGTGTCATAAGCGGGTCAACTCACTGACCCGTAATAGACACGTTTTACACGCCAATTTATTTGTGTTAATCCAAAATTATCCATTTAAAATACAACCCATTTAACTCGTATAACAAATAAATATTCATTTTATTTTAGATATTTCAAATACCTTTTATATCCAACATGTATTTTAAATGTAAAAAGAAAAGCGAGTAATTACAAAAACTTGTAAGGGATATAATTGGAAAATGAAACTTTACAAACCCTGAGGATATTATATTTTTGTTAAACTATGTTATTTTGAATTTGGGTTGAAGTGTATGCACTTCTTTTAGGTTATAAATAACATATTTCTAGATCGATATATTTTTGTTTAACTATATTATTTTGAATGTGGGTTGAAAACTTGAAGTATATGCACTGCTTTTGGGATGTAAAAAAAAAAAAAAAAAAAAAATCTTAATGGATGTTATATTTAATGTTATATAGGTGAAAATGGTTTGTGTTACATTTGTGTCAACCCAACACGATCCATTTATTAAGCGTGTCAAGTGGGTTGAGTCAGGACAACCCGCCTTATTAACAAGTTAGGTTAGGGTTGACGGATCATGACACGATTATTAAATGGGTCGGGTTCAGGTTGAGTCATTTAGTCGAATAAACCGACATGCTAATCCGAATTGATACCTCTACTAAAAATTATCACAATAGCAATATAAATAATAATAATAAATGATTTTATTATACAATGCAACAATGAAAATGGTCTATAATATGAAGAAGGGGAAATGCAAGCTTACAGACTATGATTCAAAGCAGGTAAAGTTTGAGGGCTACCTATCTCAACGAAAGAACTTAGTAAGGCTACAAATAACAATAAATAAAACAACTATTAAACTTTGTTCTTATGGCTAATTGTTACATTAACTAATTGTACTATTTCCTTCTATCTAAAATTTTCTTTGTGTAGCAACAAAAGGATAAAAGAAAAGAAAAGGTTTTTAGTGCAAGTCTGAAGTTTTGCAAATCTGCTGCTTTGAAAACTTAGTAATACCAAAAACATTATGCTGCATGGGAATAAACTCTTGCTGCTTTGATAGCAAAACTCAACAATACAAAACACCACTTTGCAGAAACCCAATTTCATTCCCATTAATTTGAACCTCAAAACAATTATCTTTGACAGTACCTAGCCGCTCAAAGGAAATCCCATTCCCACCTGCTAATTTTAATAAAGTTAGATAACTTGACCAATCTACGAAACTCCCAGAGTCATAGCTAGTATTATATTTGAATTTTTGGTTCAATGGTCACTTTGCAGAAACCAGAAAGTAAAAGAACACGTCAAAATTAAAACATGGCCACTTTTACTTTGCAGAAACCCAATTTAAAAAAAAAAAAAAAATTTAAAACCCTAGGTTTCAAACATTAAATCTCCCTAGAATAAGAGGAAAAGAGTAGATGAAAGTAAAAGGAAAATCAAAATTTCATGCTTAGAAGATCTAAAGTAGCTCACCAAGTAAAATGAAATCTGAACGGATTCAAGACCAAAATGTTCCCAAACACGAATCTTTCGATCTCCTTCTTCCAGAATCCATGGGTCTCCTTCCTCGGTATTCTTGCACAAACAAAACTCAATCGATTCTCGATTTAGAATGGATGAACAAGGGTGAGAGAGAGAGTGTGGGAGATGAGTTTTTGATCTGATTTCTTGTTAAATTTTTGGACGAAACGTGTTAGAGTAACGAAATATTTAGAGGTGGGTTATGGAGCATAGACAGAATGAACCACGAGTGGGTAAAGTATCAAAAATGAAATAATAGCAAATCACAGATGGGTAAGTCGCAATTATCTTTAAAAAAAAAAATTATGTATTATTTTTGAGAAGAAAAAAAAAACTATGTATTGTGGTTCAGGATATTTGTGTTTGTTCTTGTTTTTTATTTATTTATTTTAAATAAAGAGTATTATTATTATTATTATTAGGTAAATTTTTAAAGCCAAATAGTGTATTTCATCCCTATTTACTATTATTGTGGCCTAAGTAACGAATATAGGGCTCCTTAGTCCTTAGCCTAAGGTTGTGCTACGAGCTTACAATTTTGGTGTTTTTAATAGTTTGAGTTTAGATCAGAAAATATTTGTTTTTATTTTTATTTTTATCTTTGAGAGAATGGCTCATGCTACTACATTATGGGTGAGACTTGAGTTCAGTGTCTAGTAGAAGATTCCAAATATAGGTTAGCCCTTTATTTATTTAGTTCATGTCTTTACTCTTTAGTAACTTAGCAAAAGAGATGGATCCTTTTTTTTTTGTTTTTGATAAGTAAGAGAGATGGATACTTAATAGTAATATTAGGGAAATTATAAATTTTACTATATAAATCTTACAAAACAATATTAAATAAATGAGCAATATGCAACAATTGAGACATATGTGTCAGCTGTATCAAAATATTAAATAAATAAGCAATATGAAAAAGTATTTAATATTAAATAATATCACGTCAGCTGTATTAAAATTCAATAATTAAGAAATATGTGCACAAAATAACGAAATCAGCATTTCACCCCTATTCTCAAAGGTATTAGTCAGGTGGTGATTTTTCACATGTTTTTTATTTATTAGATTTTAATACGACTAACATGTTATTATTCGATACTAAATAGATTCTCTCACTACAAAACTACCAAACTTCATGATAAGAAACAAGAGTGAGTTCCACATGGACTTCAAGTTGGTGTGATTGGAATATCACATGTTTCCATTAGATGTAGTTGCAAAACATAATCATCAAAGGAAAACAAAGCCACAAGTATTCAACCCAGCGCACCACACCAGTTATGGGCAGCCATGTCAAATGGGTCCTACTCCTATAAGGCTAGAATCTTGGAACGGACAAGGAACCAAAAATCTTATTCTTATTCGTATCCAAGGATAATCACTCACAAGGCTTAAAATAAGTTCCTCAAAAAAAATAAAAAAATAAAAAACAAAAAAAAACATGGCTTAAAATAAGGAGACATCGTTTTACATGGATAACGCTAACGCTAACGCTATTTTTATCAAGCCAGTGCGTAAAATATATAGAAATAAAACACAATGGGAAAATTGAGTTAAATTTGCGAGAAAGTGAGAAAAGTAAGTTTGGGAGGACTGGATTTATGGTGTCGGGTAAAAGTCAAAGACAAAGATGAGAGAAAATATGAGAGGACTAGACTCGGGGTGTCAGGTGAAAGGCATAGACAAAAATGAGAGAAAGGCACATGAGAGTAGATTTTTAGATTGAAATGAAAAGCCAATCACGTGGGATCTTAGAAAATTTCTTGGAAGTTTTCTAATTTATAAATGTCCCACACCATTGTTTATTTATCAAAAAAAAAAAAAATTGTTTTAGTGATTTCTAGCAATTAATCTGTCAGTTTATCAAGAATTGTCTTATTTTAAATTATGCATTAAATTCGTTAGTATCATTATTTAACTAGTTAATAAATAGATTATAAGTTGCCTCTAATTTAGCCATTTTGGCCTAGTGGAATAATAATTCCTTTTAACCCAAAAAAAAAAAAAGATTATAAGTGATAATTAATACAATAATAACAATATTAATATATTTTATTTTATTTTAAAAAAAGTCTTTTTCTGCACATGAGAATTGATATACCTAGGAAAGATGTATATACATTTCTTTCTATATATACTTACTAGCCGTTTATTTTGAAAGTATATACAAGTTAAAGGCTTCTGCCCTTCTGTCCATGTCATTACGAAATTCAAAAAAAATTTAGGTAGTCTCGGAGTATAATGAAATGGTGCTCCCTTCTCTCACATTTATGGTGGACCCCATCATAAATTTAATAAACGGACCCTACCATAAATGTGAGAGAAGGAAGCATCATTCTTCATGCTCCGAGAGTACTTAAAAATTACTCACGAAATTCAAGTGCATTAGGTTTTTTCCGCGTTTCATCCATGCCATACAAATCATAGGTGAAAGAGTGAATAAAGTGGACTTCATTTCTAACTTTTTACAACTTTTCCCCACCAACAGTGTTATTTATTTATTTTTTATTTTTAGAGTAAACGGTAGCATTTTATTCAAAGAAAGAATAAGTTTATACAAAAGCAAGACAGCATCATAGAACAACCATGCTAAACCTGAGCTAGCTACATGGCTTTCTCTTCACCTTACAAAAACAGCAACTATAAGCAAAGTTACATCAAGCAATGCCAAAGAAAAAAACAAGACTGTTTTACTGTTACTCGAGACAAAACTCCATAATTAGCTTCCAAATATTCTAAAGCATAGGCTGCAACAAACATGGCTAGAAAAGGGGATCAAGACGTGAAGTACCAAAGCGAGCCTCATTTCGCTTATTCCAAATCATCCAGCTAGTTGTAAAAAATATTGCAATCTCTGGGTCATTTTTTCTTTGCATCACTAACAGTGTTATGAACATTGACAACATACAAAAACCTTTGAATTTTTGAGTGACAAGTCACAACTAACAACACAATCATGACTGAAAGAACTTTACATGTCAATCCCATCACTTTTTACTTTCAATATGTATGGGGTTTCTGAGTTTCTCAATCCCACAGGACACGGCCATATCTATGACAAAGTTAGGCACATGTCTAGTAATTGAATAATGAATGTTCAAATAGTGTGTAAAACACCTTGAACGTTTAGACCCCCAAATTACAAATTATCAATTTAAGCTTATTAACAAACAATGTATGTATGGAATATGAAAATAAACTAAAAAAGAATTGATAAAACAATCTAAACCATAATTAATCACAACCACAGCAGTAATTAAAATGCAAAGATTAAGGGAAGACAGATGTAAATACAAAGACAACACAATGATGTGTTATCGAAGAGGAAACCGAAGTCCTCGGTGTAAAACTTCTCCACTGCCCTCCAAGCGGTCAATGATCCACTAGAGAATGAAGTTGGGATACATGAATAGCAGAAGACCCTCCAAGCTTCTTGTTCCAACGAGGTTACACCGAACTTTTGTCTTCTCTAACTTATCGGATTCTGCTATAGCTCATAGCATCAACCAATATCAATTGGTCCATTCCTAACTGATTCCCAAGCACCAAATATCCTTCTCACAGATATGGTTATGGTGAGATAAGAATTTCGCTAATGTACCTTTCAAGAATGTATCAATGGAGAGGGTAAGGATAGAGGAATTTGGAGAATCAAAGGATGAAGATTGTGGATGAGTCAATCTTATTTTTCTCTAGGGTTTTTCTTTCAAAATTCTCCCTGGAAGCTCTCTACAATAAGTGCGTATAAGAGGTATTTATACTAGTGTGTGTTTGTAATGCGAAATGTCAGTTTTTCTCAAACAGAGTGGTCTGGTGACTTGAGCTCGCGACTTGATTGAGTCGCAAGCTAACTGTCTGGCCAAACTGAAAGTTTTGTCTTGTAGTGCTCCAATTGACGTGACTCTTCAGCTCCTTTACATGCTTCACACGTGTGCCTCATTTGGCGACTTGCTAGCTGCAAGCCAGTCGCGAGATCCCGTCGCAAGGCCCGGCTTAAGTGCACACTCTTGAGTTTTTCTTCGCACTCTCTTATACACTACCCTTACATGATTCTCACATAAATACAATGTTTCTAAATGTTGAATTACAAGTAAATTGGCACGGAATAAAACCAACAAAATGGTTGATTAAATTCAACCTTAGAAATAATAATAATAAGATGGATTTTTCTTGCGATACATTAATAAATCAATTTATGAAATTTTTATGAAAAAAATAAAAAGATGACAATTTTTTTTGACAATATTTTCAATTTTTTTTAAAGTTTTCTAAAATGAATAATTAATATGTACCCTAAGACATATATTAATTGGATCCTAATAAGATAAACAAATGTTCATTCTGCTAATTACTTTAGGTACATGTATTCTTCTATTTTTTTTTTTTTAATAGAAGAAGTTGGGGACATGTCTTTTCCAATCTATCTAGTTAGTAAAGTCAAGCTCGTAGGCTCATAGCCAATAACTAAGTCCATTCCACGGTCATTAGGTCTGGTCTTTCGTGTTCGGCAAAGCTCGGACATTCTGGCATTTTACCCCATTTTATTTTTTTAATTGGCAAAATGCCCCTGTTTCGAAACTATATAGGTGCGTACCCCTGTTTCGATACTCGATGACCCTAAAATCGAGTTACTTAAAGTACTCGATTGGTTTAAAATCAAGTTATGCCCCATCAAACTTTTAAAAAAAAAAAAATCATGAAACTCCAGTAAATGGAAATAGAGTTCCAAAACGCTACTATAGGACTTAAAAACGTCACTATAGGGATTAAAAACGCCGCTATAGGGCCACTAAACCTGGTATTCACACTTATAAAAAAAAAATTCCAGAAAACCACCACTATAGGGATTAAAAAACGCCGCTATAGGGCCACTGAAACCTGGTATAAAAATTTTTCTAGAAAGACGCCACTATAGGGATTAAAAATGCCGCTATAGGACCACTGAAACCTGTATTCGCACTTACAAAAACAATTTCCATAAAAACGCCACTATAGGGCTTAAAAAGGTCACTATAGGGGTTAAAAACGCTACTATAGGTCTCCCTGAATATGGGGTGATCACACTTGTAAAATTTTTTTGCATGGAACTCGATTTTCGGAAGCTCGAGTTCCATGCAATTTTTTTTTTTTTTTTATCAGGCATAACTCGATTTTCTACGAATCGAGTATTTCATTGAAACTCGATTTTAGGGTAATGGAGTATTGAAACAGGAGCATATCCCTATATAGTTTCGAAATAAGGGCAAATTGCTAAATAAAAAAAAAAATTAGAGGCAAAAGGCTAGAATGTCCGGCAAAGCTCATTCCCTTTTAAGAAAGCATAAGTAATTAACGGGTTGGAATGAAACATTCATTCCAAGAAGGAATAATTTAAAGGGAGATAATTGACAAACACTGTATAACTCTCTCATTTTGATTTTCAGAGAAGTTACACACTTACACATGAATTATGAAAGGCTAGACTACCTAGTCTCCGGCGCACATTGTTGATAGCTCTACCTAGAAGGCTTTTTAATTTTTATTTTTTTGTATTTGTTTTTTGGTTCCCAAAGTGTCAATTATGGTTTCTTTTGGACTAAAGCTGATTTTGCGTGGAGTTGTGGTGTGCTTTTATATTAAAACTCATTTCCCTTGTGTGTGTGTGTTGTTTCTTTTAAAAAAAAAAAAAAAAAGCTGATTTGGTGAGCTTAAAAAACATCTAACTATATTATACCAATAAGAAAATTTTTAATTACATTGAAAGTTTTATTACAGTAATATTTTGTATTAAAATTAATCCATTGTAGGGAGAGAATTGACAAAGGCTCCTCACTTTCTCATATTGATTTTCTGAGAAGTTACACATGAATCCTGAAAGGCTAGACTAGTCTTTGGCGCACATTGTTGATAGCTCTACTTAAGAAGAACCTCTCTCTTTTTTTCTTTTTCTTTTTTAATTTATTATTATTTTTTTTTTTTTTTTACATTCTTCTTCTTCTTTCTTATTAATTTTTTGTTTTTTTTTTTTGGTTCATCCTTTTGTTACGTCTTTTCAAATTCTTTTTTTTTTTTGATACAATGTCTTTTCAAATTCTTAATCCAAATAGTTTTTTTTTTTTTTTTTTTTTTTCGTTCTTGTTCTTTTTCTTTGATTTGATTTTTTAATACAAACTTCATTTTTCATCTTCTCTCCTTTTGTCTTTTGTCTTTTGTAATTTTTTTTTTTCACACTCGTCTTCTTCTTTCTTATTATTATTATTATTATTATTTTTGTTTTTTGTCTTGGTTCATCCTTTTGTTATGTCTTCCAAATTTTTAATCCAAATAGGTTTTTTTTTTTTTTTTTCTTATCTATTTTGGGTTCTTGTACTTTTTCTTTGATTCGTTTTTTTAATACAAACTTCATTTTTCATCCACCTATTTTTTTTATCAATCGAGTAAAAGAGTTTTCATCACTTCAATTTTCTATCTTTTAACCAAATTTTATGAGAAAACCTAAAATCTCTTCTATCGTCTCATTTTTCTATCTGCTTTCTATTTTTTATCTTTCCACTTTCACCCCTCCAATCAAACCAACCCTTAAAGTGTGTGCCTAAGTGCTTAGAATAAAAATGAGTACATTAGTGTAGTGCATATGGATTATAAAAGTTGTTCCCATAGGCGAAAAATCTTACACCTCAATTGGTTGTTACATCCCAATGGTGACATCCATGGTTTAAATCTCTTTATCTCCAACTATTAATATATCAACAACAAAAAGTTGAATCCTAGAAATGGTCCTAAGGACACATATTAAAGAATACTAAATACTTAATTATGAGATGTAATACAAATTTTTTGGAAAAGAAAATATAGCTTTTTTAATCTTGGGTTTTTTTAGATATTTACCTATAGATTGAATTTATCTTTTTTTTTTTTGGAAAAAAAATATAGTTTTTTTAAATCTTGTGTTTTTATTAGATATTTACCTATAGATTGATTTTATCTTTTATACAATTTTTGAGTGAGAATGAGAGTAACTTGGGAAAGATGAATATGAGTTGAACAACCTATTAGTTTCACGTTTTGGCTATAATAATTGATTGGTATGTCAAACTTTTTCAATATAAAGAAAATTTTGAGAGAAGAGAACTGTCGCACTGTCAGCTGTCACTCAATATCAAAATCAATTAATGATGAGGAAGATACGCTTAAATCTTTTATGGCATTCGACATTGCATTTTGCGAGCCTGTTTTAAAATGGTTGTAGGGAGTCAAATTGTAGCCCCCCAACAATCACTCCTTCACAATGACAATCCCGCAACTCAAACCCTTGACATTGGCTCTAATACATTTTGTCAGATTGGGAGCTATACCACTGCACCTCAAAACTAATTAGTGATGAGAAAGACACACCCAAATCTTGTATGGCATTCGACAGTGCACCTCACAAGTTTGTTTTTAAAGTAATTGTAGGAAATCGAATTATGATCCCCAACAAAAACATATTAATATCTCAATCCAATAATAGATATGCAAAAAGATGAAAAATGAAGTGGGAATCTGTCTGAACCAAAGGAAATTAAACATTGAAAATGATCATGTTAATGTTGAGGAAGCTAGCTAGCTTGTACTAGACCAAATGAGAAAAATAAGTTGTAGTGATGCAAATGTATGGCTTTA
>NW_027069714.1:612086-623699 GCF_002906115.3 Quercus suber
GTGACAGAGCCACAAAGGTAGCCTAGATTGGTTTATTAGCTGATGGAGACATTTGACATTTCATCCGTGAATATGTACGTGTCTTAGTTTTATTTGCAATACGTTCACAAATAATATATTGTATGTCAACACCTTCCATACCTAATAATTGAATTTGGGATTTTTTTTAATATTCAAATTGGGGGTACTGTATTATTTAGGACGTTCATGTTTACTATTTATGAAATTTCAAAATAGTGATAAGAATGACAAGCAACCTATTCATGGCTAGTTTGGTTGCGTTTTCCTTGTAAAAAATTTTAGGACTACAATAAAGTTCACGCCTATTTTTATAATTATTTAATACGCCTAATTGTAAGTGGTGAAAAAAAAAATAGTATTTCTACAATACTGTGTATGTGGTGTTGTACAAAATCAAGTTACTATAAAGATGTATTATATGCTCCAAGTTCAACCCCTTATGCTTGTTGCTTTGGCTGCTAATTGAAAACTTAAAATCATGAATATAGCCAAATTAAGCAACAGACATAACCACACTTAAAGTTTTATTACAATAATATTTTGTATTAATCCTCATAATGATGCTCAACCCTCATTATGTGCCAACAATAAATAAATAATTTAGTAAAATTTAGGTAGGTAGAATAAAATCAATTCAAAGATATTTAAATAATTTCATAGTTTTTAAAGGTTTATTACAGAAATGTTAATCCTACGATGGCCTATTTACTACACACACGAAGGAATTTGAAAATGAAAAAAAAGTAAAATAAAATAAAAGCATCAATTTACTACTGGCAATTAAATTTCCTTTTATATGTTTTTTCAAATCTATAATAATAATAATAATAATAATAGATAAAGTAGAGAGAAACTCAAATAAAATTCCAAATTAGAGTTTCGATTTTGTGCCATGTGTCATTCCAATTGTTCAATTAGAATATGAAATTGGAGTCCAATTTTACTATGCACGTTTACAATCTAAGATAGAACATTTTATAAAGTGCTTGAATAACAAAGAAAAGAATCAGAAGAATATAATATGATTTAGGGTAGTTTTCAAGAGAACCATTACTCTGATTCATTGTTTTTATTTATTTTTACGTAAGTTTATTTTTCTCTTGGTTCAAACTTCAAAGTGCCTAGGAAATTATAACAAGAAGCCGAATATGGAAAGTGGCCATGGGAATTGAAAATAAATTTCAAAAAATTAATTAAAAATAAAAAATGAAAGAATATTGCAAGAGATGCACCACTTGGCAAAATTGAATTCCAATTAAAATTCATTTTAAAATTTAATTTAGACTCTTTGATTTTTGCACATAATAATTCACTTAACACAAAAAATTAAAAATTAGATGAGACACGTGATGGAAAATTAGACTCCAATTCCAAATTAGGGTTTCAATTTTGTGCCATGTGTCATTCCAATTGTTCAATTAGAATCTAAAATTGGAGTCCAATTTTACTATACACGTGTACAATTTAATTATTTTTAATTTTGCTGTCATGTGCAAAAGCCAATGAGATGAAATTAATAACACATTAAATACTCATGTTTTGGGAATCGGTAGTACCAATCTAATCTATTGGACTTGCTTCGTAATAATACAACTATGAAGAATGTATAAAAACACGCACAAATCCATCTCTCTATAAAAAGAGATTGGAGAGAATTTCTTTTATCAGTCATGCAACTTCAGAGGTTTTTTCTTCACACAAATGCCTATCATGTTACAAAATAACCCATCGTAAAACTACAAAATGAGTACAACTCTAAGGGTTTTTTTTTTTTTTTTTTTAATTTTTTTAGCTACAAAAATTTTAATCACCAATAGAGATTGAAGATTCAAAAGCGTAAATGGATCTTTTGGATAAACATCGTTACTAAGGTTCACCTTTCTGTGTAATTTTTCCATTTAGTTTTGATTCCCTTAATTGATATAGTGATGGGTTTGTGTGTATGCGCATACATTGAGTCAATATTAACATTTTTTGAAATCTTTTAGTCCTTGCTTGATGATTGACTTCTCTTGCAGATATCAATCTTGCACGATGATGGCTTTTAACCTATTTGGAGTGACCTTACTGAAAACAATATTTAGCACATGGGAAGAATATCCAATGTCAACCTTGTGAATTCTTAAACCTATTAATTAGTCCCCTTTATGGAAAACACCTCTCTCTTAGTAACTTCATGACTGCCAATTTAGTTTCATATTACTCTATTTTGGCTTATAGTTTGCTACTTTTGAACATTTTTTTACTTAAGTTTGATTGTTGTGCCAAATGTCTTTAAAGTTTTATTTACTTAAGAACCAATTAATTGCATGGGCTTAATTACCCTTTCAATATACACATGACTGCGACTGTAACTTGTATACTATATCAATCTATAATTTGATCAAAGTTTGTCTTTGTTTCTATTTTTGCTACCCTTTCTCTGGTGGAACTATTGTGGTTCAACTCGCTTTCTTTTATACATGCTGTTATATGCAACTCCTAAAATTTGTAAGCGAGTCTGTATGCAAGATAAATAGCACCTTTATAAATTCTAATGAAAATAGTTTTATTTCACATTCTAATTTGGTATTCCTCATTTTCTCTAACATTTTCTACAAATATTGACTATAGCTAAAGAACTATGTGTTACATCATCACATGGTTTAAGGAAAAAGGGTTGCCACTGCATGAGCTAACTCATTTGCTTTTCTTTTGAGCCAACTGAAATTAAAGCGAACAAAAGATCTCTAAGTTATGCAATATTGTTAAACAAGGTGATGCAAACTAAGGACCATCAAGAGCTCCCTTGGTGATTCTCTCAAAGTTCTCATCATAAGCAAATTGTAATGCCGACAAAAGTATTAATTGATTGTGTTTTGGTGGCATTTATTTTTTGTCAAAATTCATTGTGCCAATAGTTCCTACGTAATATTTTAGTATTAATTAATTGTGTTTTGGTGGCACATACGTAATATTTAAATTTGATTTTCAGAACTTTGAAGCTGGCACAAGGGATGAGGTACATTGTTCAAGAGAAGGGAGTAAGTTTGCATGGAAGATCATTAAGGATATATTAGGAAATGGAATCCTAATGTTTAAATTTTCGTTTAATTGATATTTTCCATTTAGTCGTTAAGAATTTTTGAAATAGTAATCCTAATTTGCAATCAAAGAAAAAGAAGAAACAAAGAATTGTTTAAATCTTCTTACAAATTCTGTGAAAGTTACATTGGCAAAAAATTCATAGACATCTTAAAAAATAAATCGGCTAAACATTTTGCTCTTTTAAGGTTCATTCTCATATTGTTCAATTTTATCTTAAATTTCATTTTGCAAAATCGTTACAATTACAATTCAAATATGATTTCAATTAGAGTCTAATTTTGCACAACGTGTCTCATTTAAGTTTTTAAATTTTCGTTCCAAGTGAGTCATTTAATACAAAAGACGAGAAATCCAATAAAAAAATGAGTCATAAAAATACACAATCATATATCTGGTTGAAACTCTCTCAAAAAAAAATTATATATATATATATATATATATATATCTAATCATATAATTTTATACTAAGAGTATTTTTTTTCCTTTTTTTTTTTTTTTTTGCCAAGTGACTATTACAATACTAACACAAAAACTGAATGACTATCTCATTCAGTTAAATATTCTTAACTACACAAATTCCAATTTGCCACCTCCTTGGCATTACTCTTTTATATCTACATGACATGTCTTTTATACAGATGGTAAAGGGCATGTTATTTTAGCTTACTAGATGATAGAATAGAAGGAGGCAAAGCTCATACCAATTACTTTTTACAAATTATATAATGTTTTATTCGCTTACAATAACTTTAGCAATACACTATTAGACATTTAGGTATGTATGTAATTATTATTTATTGTTAGCTTGATCAACTATCTTTTATCTAACTTATGCATCTATGAGTCTATAACTTTAAAGACTACTATTCCTCAACATCTTACTTATACATCTATGAGTAGTCTATGACTTTAGAGATTATTATTCCTTGAGAAAATTTAAGACTCAATAAATTATATAAGATGTATACCATTTTTCTCTTATTTTTTTTAAGGGTAAATTTCAATAACCTACCTTGTGGTTTAAACTAATGCCAACTCTCTCTCTCTCTCTCTCTCTCTCTAACCTGCAAACACAATGCTAATTGCCTTTCTTTTTTCTCAATGAATCTTATCAACGAAACTAATATAATTATTAATTGAACGAATATTATTCAAATTAGTTTCTAATAGTAGTTTAATCATAAGTTGAGTGTCCATTTTTTATTTTTATATTTATTTTTAATTTGGGTGCCTGGCTCCGTATTTTAGTCACCCAATCCTACTAGATGACAATACAAAAAATTTGATATTTTCATGTTATGTAGCAAAAAATCAACATGCACTACTCATAATGGGAACATACAAATACTTCTTGAATCAAGAAATCATTGAAGGCAAAAAATTCTCTCTCTTTTTTTTTTATTTTTTTTTTATCTAATACTGTCCCCCGTATAATAAACCAAATATATATATATATATTAACCAATAGCATCACTTAAATAATAAAATTCAATATTCTCTTTTTTCTTTTTTTTCCATTGTTTTATCTAATGGTATCCTCTGTATGATAAATAAAAAAAATAAAAAAAATGAATTGACCAATAGCATTACTACAATTGACTTACGCATGGGCTACATACTATTCCTTTTTAAGTTTCATCTAAACTCTCATTTTCATTCTATAAAATTTAAATCATCTGCATTTTCTAATAAAGTTTGCTAAATTATAAATTAGAACCATCATTTCTAACTAAAAATCTCCACATTTATACATTTAATCTACCAAATAATACCTACTAAATAATAAAGCAAAATCTTTCTTGTCCAAAGCATATTTTATGTCACTGTGATAACACTGAACCATACTCATGTGGAAGCACACAGTAATAAAATAAAAGTAAACCATCCACTGATCACACATCACATACCTCCCAGAAATCAATTATACAAATTCAATCAAACTGTACTCATCTAAGCTAGAAGATAGACAATACAAACGTCATTTCCTATACGCCCAACGTACAATTCACCTATGCACACAAACCACTCTTATACCAATTATTTATAAGCAATTACAAGTAAAGTCCCAGTTGATAAACCATATCATATAAGGTTTGATGGCTTGCTCGACTGAAATTGTGTTTAATTATCATCTCCCCTTCCCCTCCTCCTCTCATTTGCTCTATCTTACCCCACCACTCATTCTCATCAACAACTTCCATTTGCACATAAATATCATTTTCAAACCACAAAAATGGAACAAATAATATATATATATATATACTGTTAAATTTTGTTAATGAAAGTTTATGGTTAATAATATGAATTTAGATTTAACTGAATTTTTAAAATATAAATAAACTCATGATTAATAATATATCTATTCCCACGCAATAACATTAGTTACATACTAGTATAAATAAATTTAAAAAAGAGAGTTTTGAAATCTTTGATATGAAATGAATAATAACTGGAAAAAAAAAAATCAAGCATTGCCTCTCTCACTTTAGAATTTTTTTCTTTACCAATTTCCTAACATCATTGCCTACACTTGGTAATAATTTCATTTGAATTTCTTGAAGCTCTACTGAAATACTCCATTGCAAGTTGCAACTTTCTTTTCTCCTTTTTTTTTTTTTTTTTTTTTTTTTTTTTTTTTTTTTTTTTTTTTTTGGGGTTGTGTCATCTTCTCTCTTTTTGTTTTGGTTCATCCTTTTGTTTGTCTTTTCCATGTGTAAATTCAACATCCAGGTTCATCAACTTATCTGCAGAAAAGTTACTTTTCAATCAGACAGTACTCTGCAATTTATTCATTACTACTCTCACCGACACAATTTTTTAGATGAAAAAAATAATGCTTTAGCCTTGGAAATTTCTGACATGTTCTTTTTAAGCTAGATTCTAGCTCGTTGTTTAGGAAATCATCAACATGCTGTGACAGCACAAAGGTACCCTACATTGGCCTCTTGTGAGAAATTAGCTGATCGAGACATTTGACATTTCACCCGTGAATATGTGCGAGTCTTAGTTTTATTTGCAATATGTTCACAAATAATTATACGTCAACACCTTCCATACCTAATAAATGAGATTGGGATTTTTTTTAATATTCAAATTGGGTACTATATTACTCAGGACGTTCATGTTTAGTATTTATGAAATTTCAAAGTAGTGATAGGAATTAAGATGGACAAGCAACCTATTCATATGGCTTGTTTGGTCACGCATATTGTGATTTCCTCATAAAAAATTTTAGGACCACAATAAATTTTAAACTTATTTTCGTAATTATCATCAACACGGCTAATTGTGAGCGGTGGAAAAAAAGAAGAAAAAAAGAATTCTGCAATAGTGTGTATACGTGATGTTGTATAAAATAAGGTTACTGTAAAGATGAATAATATGCTCCAAAGTACGCCCTTAAGCTTGTTGCTTTGGCTGCTAATTGAAAACTTAAAATCATGACTATAGCCAAAGCAGACGCACCAACGACCTGATCATGACAATAAAGTATCCAATATTTTGCTCATGGCGCAGCTGCTTGACTTTCTTCCTGACCTAGCATTTTCATATGGAATGTACAATTTTGCCAACTGCAACTTAAGTTATCCAGATATCAAGTAGTGTTTTTGATGTAGCTTTAACAGGGTAAAAAGTAGTAATCATTAGGTATAGCATGTTGATATAAGTTTCATTGTTCCTATACTATTTACCATTCGCAATCGCATAAGTCAACAAATTATAAAATTAGATGTATAATTAGTTGTGAGTTGTAACTCTAAATTTATTAGTTTACTCAATCCTTTTTTTTTTTTTTTTTTTGAGAAACAAACACACACGCACAAAAAAAAAGAAATAAGTTCTAATATAAAGACACACCACAATTTTATTCAAAAGTCATGATAAAATGATTCTTCTGCGTATCAAATTTCCAATGTTCTTTCTTTTTTTAAGATTCTTTTAACTGCACATAATAATGATATGCCTAGGAAATATGTGGCTTACTAGAGAATAAAGTGGGCTTCATAACTTTCTCAAAAAAAAAAAAAGTGGACTTCGTGAATACATTTACATTTACCTTTTTTTAATAGGGCCCAGTTAATGTATATCCTCAATAAATCTGTTTTTGAAAAAATTCTATCAAAAATTAAAAAATTTATCAAAATTTTTTTAATTCCCAATAAAATTTTTTCAAAAATGATATACTATTATACGCTTTTAGGACACATAATAGTAAAATCCTCTCTAATTTTATACCCATTTATTTTGAAAGTATATATCAAGTTCTACTCCTGTCCATATCATCAGGAAATTCAAGACTCAATTGCAATTATCACTTTTAACTTTTACCCTTTCTATCAATTGATATTGACAAGCTCGCCCTTTTGTTCATATCATCAAGACTTGACGCACAATGTGGACAACCAACAAACAATGAGTGATCATATCATCAAGACATGCCATATGCATTCATTGACTCGGTCATTGTTAACAAACAGAGAAGAAATTATTTTCCGAACAAAAAAACAAAATGGAGTACTATGTTGTGGGTTCGCAGTGGTGGAATTTATAGCTTCTAGAGTAGTTTGGTAGACATTGGAAGAGTTGGATGATGGGGAGTTGTGACCCAACATCATGAACCGCATGAACTTGGTCATTTCACATTTAGAGGTTAGAACTGAATAAGCCCCTAAAAGATATTCTTGATTGATTGGGACTTTCCACCAATGCAAGTCCATCAATTCTATTTTATCAAATTCTGCACACAGAGAGAGAGAGAGAGAGAGAGAGAGAGAGAGAATTCGATTGATTGCAAAGATTTTGTTTTTTCCATTGTGGTACAACAAATATTGGATTATATTGCCTGCAATGCGTTAAGGTGCAATCCCTACAATATGAACTAGTTGGTCTAATGAGGGCTTGCTACCTCAGTCAAAAATTTAACTCAACCATCCTCACCTCATTGGTCATTACCAACAAAATTCCCAATACTTATCTCTCTCTCTCTCTCCTGGCAATATAGCTTCAAGATTCAAGCCAATGTGATCCAAATATTACAGGGACTCATTAACTTTCTTTCTTAAATTTATTTTTTTATTTATAAGAAGGTTGTACCCAATGGCCCACTAGCTTTTACCATTTGAAAAAGGTGATTGGTAGATAGGAGCCATGTCGAATTTTAATTAGAGTGTGATTCTCAAGCTTAAACCTGTAGAGTCTTTTGGCTAAATATTGCCAAAATTAAAATATTTTTGCATTATAGGTACTGTTTGAAATTTTTTGGCAAAATGAGGAGAGAGGTTGAATTTCGGCAACAGCGTTGCCGAAATTCAAGAAAAATGAGGAGAGAGAATGAGAAAATTGGAGGAGAGAGAAAAACTCGAATTACGGCAATGGTATTGCCGTAATTCCTCTGCCCAAACTGTCCGGGTTTGTGCGTGTGAGGAGTGCAATGTGTGAGTGCCCAAAAAAAAAAAAAAATCCCACAATTTCGGCAATACCATTGCCGAAATTGTGGGGAAAATTTTTTTATTTTATTTTATTTATGGCAATGGTATTTCGGCAATACCATTGCCACAATTGTGGGGAAATTTTTTTTTTTTTTTTAAATTTGTGGCAATGCTATTTCGGCAATACCATTGCCACAATTGTGGAGAATTTTTTTTTTTTAATTTGTGCAATGGTATTTCGGCAATTGAAACAATTTCGGCAATGCGATTGCCACAATTGGAAAAAAAAAAAAAAACCCACAATTGGAAAAAAAACAAATTTTCCCACAATTTCGGCAATGGTATTTCCGAAATTGGTTGGTTTTTTTTTTTTTTACTAATTGTGGCAATGGTGTTGCGGAATTTCGGCAATAGGAAAAGATAAGTTTTTCTTTTGGCAATGTCATTGTTCCATTTGAAAAAAAAAAAAAAAATTTCCTAATACCGTTTGGAAAAAAAAAATTTTTTTTTTTTTTTTTTTTAATTGTGGCAATTGAAACAATTTCGGCAATGCGATTGCCACAATTGAAAAAAAAAACCACAATTTAAAAAAAAAAAAATTCCCCACAATTGTGGCAATGGTATTGCCGAAATACCATTGCCACAAATTATTAAAAAAAAAAAAAAATTCCCACAATTGTGGCAATGGTATTGCCGAAATACCATTGCCACAAATTAAAAAAAAAAAAAAAATTTCCCCACAATTGTGGCAATGGTATTGCCGAAATACCATTGCCACAAATTTAAAAAAAAAAAAAAAAAATTCCCCACAATTTCGGCAATACCATTGCCGAAATTGTGGGATTTTTTTTTTTTTTGGGCACTCACACATTGCACTCCTCACATGCACAAACCCGGGCAGATTGGGCAGAGGAATTACGGCAATACCATTGCCGTAATTCGAGTTTTTCTCTCTCCTCCAATTTTCTCATTCTCTCTCCTCCTTTTTCTTGAATTTCGGCAACGCTGTTGCCGAAATTCAACCTCTCTCCTCATTTTGCCAAAAAACTTCAAACAGTACCTATATTGCAAAAATGTTTTAATTTTGGCAATATTTAGCCAAAAGACTCTAAACCTGTAGGTCTAAAATATTTTCATAAAAAATGTTTGCTATTTTTTAATATTAATAATGTAAGAAAAAAAAATAAAAAGGTAGTAGAAACTAGAAATACATAGTCTTTGGAGAGAGAAATAGTATAATTCTTAAACTGAAACATAGATTTAAAATAATAATAATAATAGTAATAATGATTAACATTCTCCTATATATTTATATTTATGTCTATTCTATAGTGAAAATTAGGATCTCTTTGTGTTCACTTTCTTTCCAGGCTGTTGAAAACAAGAATATTAAAAATGAAAATATTTCATAAAGGTACAACAACTCCTAATCTTTTATGCCTAAGTGTTCATTCTTATCGTTATCTATCTTTTATCCCCTTTTCCTTTGTAAATTCTCACTTTATTTAGAAGCTTTAATACAAATGAATATGTAAATGTAATAACAACAAATTAATATGTTTAAGTATGATGAATCAAGAAAATTCACCAATGAGTCATACGATGCTCTTCTCGCTTGTATGTTAACCTGCGCGAAACAAAGGAGAAAACCTATCGAAGGGCACCGGTGTGGTGCCGGTCAAACACCCTCCGAAGGTTAAGTCAGAAAATATTGTCACAACTCTAGGGTGCTAGAGAGGGTAAATTATGCGTACCTTGGCTTGTGAGGGTATTGGGGCTTTTATAGTGGCATAAGGTTGACATCCCTTTCTTGGCGCGAAAGTCTTTTCCTTATAGGACTCTCCTTGTAGAATCCTAAACGTGATGAATAAATCTCCTCCTTATGCGGAAGATCTTTACCAAATATATCAGATTTCCGAAGTCCTACTAGCGCAAGGACTCCATTTGGGCTCTTATGAGAGTGGGTCAAAATATCCCTCATGAGGGGCCCAACAGGCCCACCTTCCTTCACTCCGTCCATATCCGGCCCGTTCACATTAGGTCCGTCCATTGAAGGCCCGTGCAAATGACGGATCCGTTTATTCGGGCATCCGCGGACCATACTCGGTCCGTCTAGTCACATGAGACATTCCAAGGTATTTTGTCCCTTTCAGTTGCCCCTTCACCTGATGGGTCCGTCAAGAATAATGAACGGACCCATGGGGTGACGGATCTAAAACTCGGTCAGGCATACAGGACACCTATGTCCGTAAACTTTCATCCGTACACTGCTGGATCAGGAGCTGATGCATTAATGTGTAGTGCCAAGTGTCATCCTGTCAATGGCTGTTGTTTTGGAACGAGGCATCACTTCGTCTTCCGTGCACTTCCATTATAAATATCAGTCCTCCTCTCCTCATTTCCCCACTTGTTGCTAGAAGAAATTGTCAGAGCGAGTTCGTCACGGCTGTCAGAGAACAATCCGTTCACTCACGCATCCGTCGCCCGTCACATCTTGCTCCAAGCTTCTGGTGAGTTATTTTATATCCGTCCTTTCTTTTTCCTTTTGCTCTTATTTGTAGTGCTTCCTTATTGAAGCGGGTTATGTAGGATCTTAGCGTCTCGTCTTCTCTCTGCCTGATGCTCATCAAACACGCTGTGGACTTCTTGTACCTGTGTCCCCCTATGAAGTGTGAGGTGAACTGAGCGCTTAGTTCTTTGAAAGTGCTGATGGAGTTCGGTGTCAGCCGACTGAACAAATCCTCGCGGAACCCTTCAGTGTAGTTGGGAAGGCCTTGCACATGATTTCGTCCGGTACCCCCTGTAGATGCATCAGGGTTTTGAAAGTTTCCAGGTGATCCAGAGGATCCTTCACCCCGTCATAGCTATCTATATTCGGCATGCGAAACTTGTGGGGTAGGGGGAAGGAGTTCACGGCCACAGTGAAGGGTGAGTCGGTACGATTGACCAGATCGTCAAGGTCACTGGAGACTCGCCCCTTGAGGGCGTTCATCATGACCTCCATCTGTTCCCTCATTGCCTGCATCTCGGCGGCAATATGTGGTGGAGTCGCATCCGTGAGGGATGGCATGTTCAC